>NW_025388479.1:0-7428 GCF_016433145.1 Gracilinanus agilis | reverse complement strand
TTTATGACACAAATATGGTACTGATTCCAAAGCCAGGGATATCAAAACAGAGAAAGAAAACTATAGACCAATCTCCCTAATGAACATAGATGCAAAAATCTTAATACTAGCAAAGAGCCTCCAGCAAGTAATTAAGAGGATCATCTGTTCAACATTAGGAAAACCATCCACATAACTGACCATATCAACAGTCTAACAAACAAAAATCACATGATTATCTCAATAGATGCAGAAAAAGCCTTTGACAAAATACAGCATCCATTCCTATTGAAAACACTGAAAAGTATAGGAATAGAAGGACCTTTCCTAAAAATAATAAACAGTATATACCTAAAACCATCAACAAGCATTATATGCAATGGGGATAAATTAGAAGCTTTCCCAATAAGATCAGGAGCAAAACAAGGATGCCCATTATCACCTCTATTATTCAACATAATACTAGAAACACTAGCAGTAGCAATTAGAGAAGAAAAAGAAATTGAAGGTATCAAAATAGGCAATGAGGAGACTAGCTATCACTCTTTGCAGATGATATGATGGTCTACTTAAAAAATCCTAGAGAATCAACTAAGAAGCTTGTAGAAATAATCAACAACTTTAGCAAAGTTGCAGGATACAAAATAAATGCACACAAATCATCAGCATTTCTATACATTTCCAACACATTAGAGCAGCAAGAGGTAGAAAGAGAAACACCATTTAAAATCACCCTAGACAATATAAAATACTTGGGAATCTATCTACCAAAACAAACACAACAATTATACAAAATCAACTACAAAGCACTTTCCAAACAAATAAAACTGGATCTTAACAATTGGAAAGCCATTGATTGCTCATGGGTAGGATGAGCTAACATAATAAAAATGATCATTCTACCCAAATTAATTTACCTATTTAGTGCCATACCTATCAAATTACCAAAAAACTTCTTTACTGAATTAGGAAAAACTATAACAAATTTCATTTGGAATAACAAAAGATCAAGAATATCAAGGAAAATAATGAAGAAAAATGTGAAGGAAGTACTAGATATTAAACTATACTATAAAGCAGCAGTCATTAAATCAATATGGTACTGGCTAAGAAACAGAAGGGAGGATCAGTGGAATAGACTTGGGGTTAATGACATCAGCAAGACAGTATATGATAAACCCAAAGAGCCCAACTTTTGGGACATGAATCCACTATTTGACAAAAACTGCTGGGAAATTTGGAAAAACAATATGGGAGAGATTAGGTTTAGATCAACACCTCACAGCCTACACCAAGATAAATTCAGAATGGGTGAATGACTTGAATATAAAGAGGGAAACTATAAATAAGTTAAGTGAATACAGAATATTATACCTGTCAGATTTCTGGGAAAGGAAAGATTTTAAAACAAAGCAAGAGTTAGAGAAAACTACAAAATGTAAATTAAATGGTTTTGATTATATTAAGCTAAAAAGCTTTTGTACGAACAAAAACAATGTAGTCAAAATCAGAAGGGAAACAACAAATTGGGAAAAAAATCTTTATAATAAAAAAAAAACTCTGACAGGGGTCTAATTNAGATTGGCTAAAATGAAAGAAGGGGAGAGTAATGAATGCTGGAGGGGATGTGGCAAAATTGGGACACTAATGCATTGTTAGTGGAGTTGTGAACTGATCCAACCATTCTGGCTGGCAATTTGGAACTATGCTCAAAGGACTATAAAAGAATGCCTGCCCTTTGATCCAGCCATACCATTGTTGGGTTTGTACCCCAAAGAGATCATAGATAAACAGACTTGTACGAAAATATTTATAGCTGTGCTTTTTGTGGTGGCAACAAATTGGAAAAGGAAGGTATGTCCTTCAATTGGGGAATGGCTGAACAAACTGTGGTATATGCGGGTGATGGAATACTATTGTGCTAAAAGGAATAATAAACTGGAGAAGTTCCAGGCGAACTGGAGAGACCTCCGGGAACTGATGCAGAGCGAAAGGAGCAGAGCCAGAAGAACATTGTACACAGAGACTGACATACTGTGGTAAAATTGAATGTAATGGACCTCTGTACCAGCAGCAATACTATGACCCAGGACAATTCTGAGGGATTTATGGTAAAGAAAGCTGCCCACATTCAGAGGAAGGACTGCAGGAGAGGAAACATATAAGAAAAACAACTGCTTGAACGCATGGGTCGGGGTGGACATGATTAAGGATGTGGACTCAAAACTACCACACCAATGCAACTACCAACAATTTGGAAATAGGTCTTGATCAATGACACATGTTAAAACCAGTGGAAATGTGCGTCGGCCATGGTTGGGGAGAGTGCGGGGGGTGAAGGGGAAAGTAGGAGCATGAATCATGTAACCATGTTAAAAATGAATATTAATAAACCTTCAAAAAAAAGCTTATCACATAGAAGAGAAATTTTTCTTCTGTTTTTCCTTCTGAAGTCTCTTCCAATTTAGATTCTGATTCTATGATTCTACTTGGTCCCAAAGGACAAAACTAGATCTAAATCAAAGCTAGATAAAGATATTTTAGCAACAATCAGAACTGCTCCAAAGTAGAACGAGCTGTCTCAGGATGGAGTAAGGTTCTCATCTCTGAAGGGCTTCAAGTAGAAGTAGAATGGCTACTTGTTCCAAATGTCAAGTATTCTTCAAGTAGAGTTTAGACTAGATAGCCTCTAAGATCCCTTCTAACTCTTGAGATTTTGTGACTAAAGGATCTGATTTCATTTAGCAAAGGATATAAAATTTCACAGCAAATATCTGAAAATCTATTAAAATAAGTATATTACATCTTTTTATCTGCTTTTAGACAAAGAATTCAGAAGGAGTTTCTCTACATTACTCAGAGCTTAGCAGATATTAGAATTCCTATTAAATATGGAAACTATACTTTTGTTCCAAGAGGGATTTCACATCTAATTTAGACATTCTCCAAAGAGGAGATCCACAATGGTTTCCCCAACAACTTTAACCCTGATTTCAAAAGAAGGACTTTTGTATTTTCTCATGCCTTAATACCTGCCCTCTCTCCCCCCAACATACATACACACATGCGGTGTTGAATGGCACTTTCAGATGGCAGGTACTCAGCCAACACTTGCTGTGTACAAATCATTCCTATGATATATCTCTGATAGTGCTGCAGAAAAAGGAAGAAAAAACCATTAACATTTATTTAAGGACTTAGAGTATAACTCTTTCCTTCTGAGATATTTTCTCTACACATTCAAATGAAAAATCTTTTGAGACCATAAGCAGCATGAAATTTCATAAATGAATTTCAAGTGTTGTCAAATGTGAACTAAAAGTACTTTTGGAATATATATTGCTGGGCAGAGCTTCTAGTCTTTCCTCTCCGTTAAAAAATAAAGTAGGTACTAAAAGTAAATTGAAATGAGTAATGGAAAAATGAATGAAGGTCTTCAAGACTAGACAATGAAGCATCCCACTCCCCTCCTAACAGATGGAAAGATAGGGGTCTACAAAAACAGAATACTGTATATATGATCTGATGCAGCTTTCATTAGATATTTTTAACCAATTATTTTTCTTTGTCACAAAGGAAGCTTCAGACTGGAAGGGAAAGGATTGAAATGACTGTGATATAAATACAAAAGACATCAAAAAAACTTTAAAAAATAAGGTGGGGAGAAAAGCTCTCGAGATTTTTAAAATTCATTGTTAATCTCTTTTCAAAGGATTTAATTTCAGTTAACATGCTAACAATATTGCCTCTCTACTTTATGACCCTTTATCCATGTAAAAAAAATCTTTCTACAGACTAAAAAGAGAAGTTAGCTTTGTAAACGGATTAAAGAAGACTGCATGAATTTTGTTATTTGGGACAATTCTCTCAGTCCATGCTATTTAGGACTAGTCTAAATATTTAACTTTATTATTTTTATCATAAAATTTTAAGCTTTATCCTTTTAGATAATTCTCAAAGTCAACTTTAAAAATACAATTAACAGGGGGCAGCTGGGTAGCTCAGTGGAGTGAGAGTCAGGCCTAGAGATGGAGGTCTTAGGTTCAAACCCGGCCTCAGCCACTTCCCAGCTGTGTGACCCTGGGCAAGTCACTTGACCCCAATTGCCTACCCTTACCAATCTTCCACCTATGAGACAATACACCGAAGTACAAGGGTTAAAAAAAATACAATTAACAAGCTATCCTAGAGGACTCAAATGATAGAAATTAAAACAGCTTAAATGTAGACTTCTCAAACAGTAAACTGAACAGCCCTAATGCAAAACTTGGTGTTTTTTAAAGCAAATATTCTGAATGATTGCATACAAGAAAACAAATAATAAAAGGATTACATAGAGACATAGAAAATATTTTGTTACATTATAGTTTATCTTTTCATTGTCAACACTGCTAGAAAAAGATGGTTTTTTGATGCACCTTGGGAATAAGCACTCTCTTTTGTTTTGTTTGGGTTAGATTTTTTCTTTTTTTTAAATCCTTAATGCTTAGTAAAGCACTTAGCCATAGTAAGTGCTTAATAAATCCCTACTGATTGACTGAGATGGGGTAATAAACAACCAGTGTCAAAAGATGCAGAGGGTCAAGAAGAATAAGGACTGAAAAAAGTTCATTGGATTTAACAATTAAGAGTTCATTGGTAATTTTGAAGGAGACAGTTTTAAACTAAAGTAGGGTTCAGAAGCAATACTCAGGGGTTAAGGAGTAAGAGGTGAGGAAGTAGAGGCAAGGACAACATTTCTTAGGTGGATCTTTGTAGGTATTTTAGCTGAAAAAGGGAGGAGAGAAACAAGCCAACAGCCAGAAGAGATGAATGTCCCATGAAGGATTTTTTAAGAAAGGAGAGACATGAGCATTTTTGTAGTCAGCAGGGAAAGAGCTAAGTAGATAAAGAGTGACTGAAGATGAGAGATAGTAGGTGATTGATGAAGGGGATAAGCTTCCTGGTAAGGCAGTAGTGATAAAATAATAATGATTAAAGCTATCAAGCAAAAGGCAGAGAGAACATGGTAGAGCAGCAGCAAGCAATATAGCAAGATTCCCTCTCCAATCCCCTCTCCTCCCAAAAAAACACTCCTCTAAATGGATCTAGCAAATGCTCTAGATTTAGTTCTGATTATGAAATCTGAGACACATTCCCAGCCCACATCACCATAGGGAGAAAAACAGGTCTTTGGACACTGAGGATGGGCTCTGGCCAGGAGCAGACCTTGAAACATCACAGTAGAGAACAAGGCTGTGTAGTGTAACAAAGTATGAAAGGGTCCTAGAATCCTAGAATCAGTATAAAGGGACCTAAATTTCTGTAGGAAGCAAGAAGAGACGTCTTCTGGCAGTTTTGCACTCACTCCCCAGTTCTCAGTCATACATAGATCCAGGGCAGACTGAGGACAGGACTTAGACCTAGATGTGGCATTCCATGGGGAGCAGTGATCCAGGATTCTAGCACCAGACAAGGCATAAGTTCAGAAGCAAACATTAGCCCTGTGGCTCAGACCCCAGAAGTCACTGTACCTTCTGGCTTAGTCATAAACCTACCCAGAAATAAATAGAGAAGAAATTCCAGACTAAGGGCAAACAGGAAAGAAAAGTGAAAGAAAGAAGAGGGAATTGGAAGGAAGGTAGATTAAAGAAGGGGTTATTACTAAGTAAAATAAATTCTAACAATGTACAAAAATATTTATAGACTTTTTACTTTTTGGAAGTTGCAAAGAATTAGAAACTGAGGGACAGCATTTGGTATGGCTGAATAAGTTATGGTATATAAATGTTGTAAAAAATGGTATATAAATAATGAAAAGGATGGTGTCAGAGAATTTGTATGAACTAACAGAGTGAAATAGGCAGAACCAGGAGAACTATATATACAATAACAATATTGTGAAGACATACAATTTTGAAAGATTTAGGAACTTTGATTAAATGCATAATGACCAAACATGAATACAAAGGGCTGATGATGAAATATACCTTCCACCTCCTGATAAAGAAGAGAAAGACTCAGTACAAAATGAGTATGGCCAATGTAAAAATTTCCTTTGTTCACTATACAAGATTATGATAAAGCTTTTGTTTTTTTTTCTTTTTCAATGGCATTAGGGCAGGGGTTTAGGGGTAGGGGTGCAGGGAGAAGTAGAAGAGAGAGAAGATGTTTTTTTGCTCCTTAAAATAAAATTAGCTTTTTTTAAAGTTAGGTATCTAGGTTTTAAACTGTAGAATGACTAAAAATAGAACAGGAAATACAAATACTAGAAATCAAATCCAAGTCTCTCAAACAGAAAACCAACAAATATATTTGTTCCTTTAATTCACTGAAATAGTCATTAGCTTTACCTCAGAGGGAAATAACTATGCCCAGAAATAAAAAAATCTATTTCTATATAGGAAATAATATTTTATTATGTATTTTATATGTCTGAGTGATCTAGAGAAAGGGGCGGGGGGGCAAGAGCAATTCTTTCTGATCCCTCATTCAGGCTCAAGTCATAAACTTTTTTCTGAAGCAAACCTGTGCCTGAATCAGGCACAACTCCCATCTGTATTTTCTTTCCTTTGGCACAGAGACTTGTGATATCTCGAAAGGCAGCTGGCATTTTTCCTCTTCCCTGGCACCCAAGCAGCAGGGTGGTAGCTACCAGAGCAGTTACAGTAACAACAGCTACAGAAGGAGACAAGCTCAAAGAAAATTACCCACAAAGAGAGAGACCACTGGAAAGAAAGAGCCCCTTTGATGTTGATCATATTTTCCTGTGGAGGTGAAATGTAAAATGGAGAATTAGTAGCCCTTGCAAAGAAACTATAAATGTCCCAAAAAGGTTTGTATTTACAACTGCCTGTCCTCATAAAAAGTTATTGGTCCTGTTATCATTATATTATGATTCTATAGTGATTTGCATTCTCTTTTCTAATATTCTGGTTGGGAATAGCTACTTATTCCATACTTGATTTATATTATGGTTAACTTTTCATTGAAGGTATGTGTAGCAGCAAAGGAATTAGTGAGAAGATAGTGGGAATCAGTCAATCAATAAACATTTCCTAAATACTTATTATGTGCCAATCATATATGTATATGTATATATATGTATATACACACACAGACATTTACCCATTTATTTATTTATTTGTTTGTTTATTCATTCATTCATTCATTCATTCATTCGTTTGTTTGTTTAGTTATGTACAAAAAGAAGCAAAAGACAATTTCTACCATCTAGGAACTTACAATCTAATGGGACAGACAACAAACAAATACACCCAAAACAAGATATACTTTGGATAAATGGAAAATAATTAACAGAGGGAAGGAGATTCCAATAAAAGATGGGATTTTAGTAAGGACTTATTAAAGGAAGTAAGGGAGGTCAAAGAATTAAGATAACAAAGAGAAGCAAAGTTTAGGCCTAACACATAATAACTATTGAATATATCTAATATATATATATATATA
>NW_025388478.1:0-7319 GCF_016433145.1 Gracilinanus agilis | reverse complement strand
AAGGAAGGAAGGAAGGAAAGAAGGAAGGAAGGAAGGAAGGAAGGAAGGAAGGAAGGAAGGAAGGAAGGAAGGAAGGAAGGAAGGAAGAAAAAGAATACTAGGCATCTGGGAGTTCATTTGCTTCTTCTTCATTTCCTGGATGGAGAAATTCAGCCCCAGAGAGGGGAGTGATAGACCTAACCAGTGGTTAGAACTCATCTCCTGATTGCTGGTTTGGGGTTCTTTCCCTGAGCTCATGAGCTTACAGAACACCAGACTCTCTTGGTCTCCCTGGTGTACCTTCAGCATGCCAAGGGAATGACTGGCAAGGTAAGAGGGGGAGGCTGGGCTCTGGTGCAGAGGCAAATAGAGACTTGGTCCTGGACTTCATCACCCCCAAGCTTGACCCTCTGAATAATATGCACTGGGTTTGCCAGGCCTGGAACATCCAACAACATTTACTGAGAGCCAGTGACACAGGCAAGCACTGCTGATAACCCCACCAAACTAGGGAATCCACAGCTCTACATCCTCCAGGAAATAGTCTCTGAGGGCACTGAGAGCCTCCTCCTAAGAAAATGGATTCCTCCATCGAGCTTTGAACCTGCTGTACTTGTCCATTTTTTCTCTCAAAAGAAAATGAAACAGAAACCTCTGAAGAAAATATGGTAGACGCTTGACATCAACCTTTCCCTATAAGGTAGAGTTCTGTGCAGAGCGGATCCAGGTTGGAGCCCACCACAGTGGTCTCCTTTGTGAAGGACTGAAGAAGGTCCTTCTTGAGCCATTGATCCTGAGGGTAGAATGACAAGGTCCTAGGAGGTGAGGCAACCAATCCCCCCCTGAAGTTACCAGTGTCAAGAATGGCTCGGATGGGTTGTGTCTCTCAGGTCTATGGTACAAAAATGTACCTGCTTTTACAAGCTCAGCAAAACGAAGCCCTTCAAATGGCTTAATGGTGGGCTGGGGCTCTTGAGAGGCATGCCACAACTTCTTTCTCCCCAACCCCCAAAGATGGTAGACCATTAACACAGCAAATAAACCCACTTATTCAAGCTAATAGCCAACAGAAATTAGATCAGTTATACAGATGAGAACTTAGAACAGTGATGGAGAACCTTTTAGAGGCTGAGTGCCCAAATGGCTAACCTCGCCCACATGTGAGCCACACCCCCTTGCATCAGACAGATGTAAAAGGGAATTCTTTGTTCTCTTTGAGTTTACACTTGTGAAAGGGAATCCCTTATTTTTTTTTTTTTTTGCCTAGTTGGGGCTAATACTTTAGTTAACACTAATTTAAGCTTGAACTAGGTGGAGGAGCTCGAAAACCACTTAGTGAATTCACACTCTACTTAGTGCTAGGTGTGAAGCCAGCAAGATACTTGGAGAGCTCCACCTTTTTTCTAACTCGGTCAGAAACTTGTGAATTCTTTTAAGAGTTGACCCCCCCCTCCCAAACTGTGAACCCTTTCAATGAGGATTTACCCCTCTAGAAGGTGTGAACTGCTTCCCACAAACACTGCCCCCTGGGCAGTGCTAGACTATTTGGAAGTTCTGACTGGCCCCTGTGAAGAGGGGAGGAGACAGGAAGCCACTATGAAAGGCCTTGCATTTCTGAGGCTGGGGGTGGACTCCAAGAAGAGAGTGAGTCCAAGAAGGAAGTTGGCTTCAAGAAGAAGGTTGGCTCAAAGAAGCAAGTTGACCTCAGGAGTCACCTTGAGCTCAAGTCATTGTCTTCCCTCTTGGAGGGATCTTGAGTGAATGGAGAGCTGGCTTTCCCTTCCTGTCTTCTGGAGAGAGTTTAATTCCAGTTGAAGGTTTAACAAGTCCTGGCTGAGCCAAGCACTGGAACGATATTTAGTTAGATAAACTAATGTCTTCTCTACCCTTTTGTATTCCTCTGCTTTCACTCTTACCACCTCTTTTGTAAATAAAAGATTTATAATTTTCATATATTTAGCCAAACCATTTATTTTAACACTTACACGGGAGAGGGAGGAAGTGCTGCCATTGGGCTGCTGGGCAGAGGATCAGGTGATGGGAGACACGTCTTCAGGCACATGGAGAGGAGAAAGGGAGCAGCCCCCTCCAGCACATTTGCCATAGGTTCGCCAACATGGCCATAGAGAGTATCATGGGGTGAATAAGCTCTTTCGTTGTAGTGAAATATCTCAGCCCAACTACAAAAGAAGGAGAGCTCCCCATCTCACCCAAGAGCACCTTCCCTAAAGTAAGCTGTGGTAAGCTGGGTGCAGGGGCATGAATGAGACACTTGCTTCTCTTTGGCTTCTTCCAGCCTCTCTCTCTATCTTTAGAGAACACTCCCCGAAGAAAACCTGAAACCATGGGAGGCTTTTCTCAAAACTGGAAGCCAGAAAAAGAGATCTCTTCTATCCCAGGCTCTCGTCCACTCTGCCCTTCACGTGGGCATGGAACAGAGTACCAGAACTCTACCAACAAGGAGAGGCTCGTGTGAGCTCCAGCTTGCATTCATCCCCTGCCTGGGATGACCCTTCTCGAAGTCTCCTGAGAAATCAGCTCATGCAAGCATGGCACCCACAACCATATGTGCACAAGCTTGAAAGCAACAAAGGTGACTTTCCTGGAACCCCTGAAAGCTCAAAATAAAAGGCACAGACATGAAGACGGCACGTAATAGCCATGGAGCCATAGCTGAGTGGGTCCCCGAGTGACAATATACCTTGTCACATGAGAATGTCACATATGCGGTTTCCACAAATATCTGTACATACATAGAACACAGCCATTGATCTTATATAAAGCCGGATTGAACTAACAAAGCAAAACTGGATGGTTGCAGCAGTAACACCACCAACGGGCTTCTATCGCTGCCTCCCCCCATGCTCTTCCTCATCTCCTGCCTTCCCAGGCTTCCTGCAAGTTCTATGGGAAGCTTTTCCCAATGTCGCTTAGTTCTGGTGCCTTCCCTCTGCTGCTTATTCTCTACGGATCCTGTCTAGCACTTTTTGGGCCCCGGTTCTTTGCAGGCTGGCTCCTGGCTCCGCATTGGACTGTAAGCTCCTTGAGGGTGAGGCTGCTTTCTAGCTTCCTGCCTTTCTTTCTATCCCCCGGGCTTAGCGCCTTTCCTGGTACAGAGCTGGGGCTTAGCTATAGACTTCATTGGTGACAGTCTATACACCAAACAAACACATGTTGCTCTAACCGATACACAACATGAAACAAGATCCCATGAATACTGTGTGACAAGTCATGATTCCCACGTGCAACACTCAATCTTTGCAGTTGCTCAAAGGGCACCGTCCCATGGCACAGCCTCCAGCAGGAGGGGGACTAAGGCGGGTGAATGCTTCTGACTTGTTTTGGAAGCCCAAAGGCGTCGAGGTCTCCTCGTATTAGGAGAACTCAAGAAGGAGGCGCTTTCATGGGCTTGAGCAGAAAATGGAAAGGCTTGAAAGACTATACAAAAAGCACTAACATGAAGGCGGGAGAGACAGCCATGGAGAGGTGCCTGGGGAGCTTTTGCTGGGAAGTTTAGACTAGTCCAATGCTTACAGGGGCAGGAGCCCTTCTTAGCAAAAGAGGCATTTCTCCTGAGAAATGGAATACCGCAATGAAATAAAGAAATGCTATTCCATTTATGAGGAAGACTGAGGTCCTATGTCCCAGGGGAGGTGGGTGCCATAGGCCCCAGCTGCCATTTTCTCTAGACACGAGCCATGACCCCTGAAGAATCATTCTGGGAGACTTGGCATTCCATTTCTTAAAGGGACAGAAGCTTTTTTGAAAGACCTTTTATTGGGGGCAGCTGGGTGGCTCAGTGGGTAGAGAGCCAGGCCTGGAGATGGGAGGTCCTGGGTTCAGATCTGAGCTCAGACACTCCCCAGCTAGGTGACCCTGGGCAAGTCACTCAACCCCCATGGCCCACCCCTCACCCCTCTTCTCTCTTGGAGCAGACACACAGCACCGACTCCCAGACACGAACATCTTCAACACAGGCTTCCTGAACCGATGAATCTTGAGTCGGCTCCGGCCCAGAGGTGGCTCTTGTGGGTTCTCGTGCAGAACTTCCTTCCCTTTTGGTTGTTGCTGTGAGAGAGTCCCCAGAGAGAAGCCCAGGCCCTCCAGAACCCCCAAGAGCCCCCCAACACGTTCCCCTGTAACTCAAGGGCAGAACGGTCTGCCTCCCCCTTTCCTTGGTCCGAGGTGGGGAGGGAGCGAGCCTGGCCCGAGTCCTTCAGAGGGTCCCGGATCGGTGCTTGGCCGGGAGGCGCCCAGCTTTCACAGAGAATCATTGCGGGGCGTCCCGGGCCCCCCGGTTCTGCTCTTCACCCTCATCCCTTCCTGCGGATCTCTGCAGCTTCCCTGACACCTTCCTGCCCCTCCTTCCTGGGCGCACAATAATATTCCAGCACCGACACAGACCTCCCTTTAGCTTCCGATTCTCCCCCCCCCCAAAAAGAGCAGCTCAAAATATGTTAGTATAGGCAGGTCCTGCCCCCTTTCTATTGTCTCTTTGGGATATGGACCCTGTAGGGGCGTTTCGGGATCAAAGGTCGGCCTCATACCCTTTGGGCAGAGCTCCGAATGGCTCTCCAGAGTGGTTGCATCCCTTCGCAACTCCACCAACCATGCACTGGTGCCGCGGTGGTGCCAATTCCCCTCTAACATTTATCACTTTGCTTTACCGCCAGACGGGCCACCATTGATTTCTGGGTGAGCCAATCCCGGGGTCTCCTCTCAGTCCCTCCTCTCTGCCACCTCCCCCAAGACTCTGCTCGAATCCCACCTTACCAGGCAGCCTCCACCGTCTGAGGCAGGGACCGTCCCTCTGCCATGGCCTCCCGCCAGCTTGGCCTTCACACCTCTGTCCGCGTCGCTCGGGGCTTGGCTCCCCATTGGCCTGGGAACCCTTTGGGCCCCACTTGGATCTGCAGTCGGGGGCTCTCTGGGGGTCCCTTGCTGGCCCATTGGGAGGGTATCCATATTCCAGGGGCTCAGTGATCCCGTCAGGGAGGACATTCCGTCCAGTTCATCCATGACTTCTCTTGTCCAAGGAGGCAGTGAGGTGCCGCAGTGTAATCATCATCCAGAATGGCCGTGGGGTCCAAGGACCTGAATTCGAATCCTCCCTCTGCCATTGGCTATTTGTACAAACCTGATCAAGCCATCACATTTTCCTGGACTCAGTTTCCCTTCCTGCACCATGAGGGGGTCTCCCTGGATGCCCGGCGAGGCTGCTCGTAGCCTAAACCTGTGATTGAGGACCGTCCTGGGCACACCTCTTCCTGGCTCCTTCCTTGTGTCCTCTAGCTAAGTGGGCAGCGGCAGTGCCCACGGGACCGGCGCCTCTCCTTGGGGACAGCTTCTCGGCTCCTGCTCCCTGCCCATTCCTGGTCAGCCTCCATCCGATGGCTGCTTCGTGTCCTCTGCCTGCTGGGGTTTGTGACCAGGACAAGGAGGGCTGCAGAGGTGGCCTTCCCCAGGGTCCGGCTTCAGAGGTTGGGGCCTTGCCTTCTCCCGTCAGACACAGAGCAAGCACCCGCTGGGTGGGCAGAGGATCCCCGGCACGGCTGGCGCCCCGACACCCCGCACGTCCTGTTCGGCCCCAGGACTGACGAGCCCCTGGAGTGGCCCAGACCCGGCGTCTCGTCTCGGGAAGGACTTGGGACGGGCCCAGCCTTTCAGGCCCGTTTCCAAGGAGCCAAAGAGACAATTGTGCCAGGCGGGAGCCTCAGCAGACAATAGTCCGGGGGGTGGGAAGGGCCTTCCTGGCACTGCCTGCGCTCGCTGCTCCTTGGCACCGCGGAAACATTCTCCATGGCGGCGGCTCTGGCCTCCCGAAGTAGCTCATCCCCTTGTGGAATAAGAAGAACAACACTGACTCTGGCGGCTCCCCTTCACACAGCATCTGCCAGACGCCAGTCTGGGAGTGGGGATGGCAAAGGGAGTCAGGCATCGGGGACCCGGAGGCGTGAGCCCCAAGGGAAGGCGGGCTAGGGCTGGAGGAGGGGCACCTTTGAGAGCCAAGAAGAGGGAAGTGGGGAGCCAGAGACGCGCTATCACGAGAGCAGCGTCTGAGGCATCCTTGCCCCAGGAAGGCGGGAGATGGGATGATGGGGAGGGCTGTGGAAGAGGCTTCTGGGAAGGGCTCCTCTCAGGACTCTGCATTCTGGGCTCCAGTCGGGATCCATTGGGGCATTGTTCTTTGGGCTGAGAACTGAACGAAACCCCCACAGAGACGTTCTGTCCCTTCACTGAACTCGGCAGGGGGACTGCCTGGACCTCGGAAGGCTCTCGGGTCAGAGGCTCAGCTCCTCCCCTCCTCATGGGGCACCGGCTGCCGGGCTGCCATCTCTGGGGCATTTCTCTGGCTCCTCCCTAAGCCATGCTGACCTTTAAACCAGAGGAAGGGCAGGTCCAGAGACAGAAAACATGGGTGGGGCTCCTGAGGGCGCTCACAGGCCGGCCACTGGATTCCTTCCATTTGGCCGAGAAGGAAACTGAGGTTGGGGAAGCCCCACGTCCCCTATGAAGGTGGTCTTTAACAATGAGGATAAGAAGAAGCATCTCTAGAGCCGTCTGGGGTGCCCGGCATTGTGCTATGTGCTTTATACACCTTGTCTCATCCGAGCTTCACAAGAACCCTGGGAGGAAGGTCGGCCCATTAGCCCCAGTTTACAGACAGAGAAATGGAGGCAGCAGAGGTGAAGTGACTTGCTCAAGGTCACACCAGCGAAGGTCTCAGGTTAGATTTGAACTGGGGTCTTCCTGATGCAAGGCTCAGTGCCTGCGCCCTTTGGCACCCCGACTGCCTCATAGACAGGTGTTTGAGGTGAGATTTCATTTCAGATCTGCTCCCATGGGGGGCCCCCGAGGACCCAGCTTCCTTCAAGGTGGCCAAGCCCAGCTTCAGACAGGAAGTGACCTGGCTCCACCCCCATCTATTCCCCCCCAGATCCTCGGCTAGAGGGGAGAGACAGAGAGAGACACAGAGGGAGAGACAGAGAGAGACAGAGAAGGAAGGAGAGAGACAGAGACACAGAGAGACACAAAGGGAGAGACAGAGAGAGAGAGAAGGAGAGAGACAGACAGACACGCAGACAGACGGGGCAGTGGCGGGATACTCCGGGGCTGCTTGGCTCTCCCCGGCTCTGGCCTCCTCCTCGGGCTGCCCACGTGGGGCTCCGGTTGCTGTCAGGAGGAGTTAAGCCGTCCCTGCAGATGATTTCGGCTCCTTAATTAGGCCACATTCCCAGGGCTAGAAAAATGCTGGGGGCAGGCCGGGCTGCCCTGGACATTCCAAGGGGACTCGGGGAGGCCAGGGGCCAGGGAGGAGGAGGAGGAGAGGCTGCCCAAGG
>NW_025388477.1:0-1840 GCF_016433145.1 Gracilinanus agilis | reverse complement strand
AGATCTCTTGCATTTGCAAATTACCCTAGGCAATCCTGGCAGTTAGGAGAATGGAACTTTGGCCCAGCAGGTGCCAGTCCCAAGACCTGACAGTTTGAGCTGGGACTATAAATACCCCTGCAGAAACAACCTGGCAGTTCTGATTTCCTTGACCTCACTCAGACACCCAGCTACCCCTGACTTCCCCTTCGGGACCCCAGATGGCGGAAGGAAGGTTGAAGAGAGGTTGAAGGGAAGTTGGGTTGTGGAAGGTGGGCAGGAAATTAGATTAGGTCAGCCTAGCAACAGGGACACCCCTAAACCAATTCATCAACTTCATTTGTCTAGCTGGTGGATCACATAACATCAGGGCAGTGAAAATTATCTCTGGCTGAGGAGCTGGTTCCCTCAGCCTGACCTTACTTTCTAGGTCCTTTGCCAACACTGGCCAGTCACCCTTAGCAATAGCTTCTCCAGACCCTAAACCCTCTTTCCTCAGTTTTCTCTTCTGTGTTTAAATAAACCCTTAGCCGGAAACTGTGAGCTCCTATAGTTATTTATAACATCATCCTGGGCTAAGGGGCTGAAGAGAGAGGAGAATAGCAACCACTTAACTCCAAAGGAAGTACTGGGCAAGCATCCATTTTATTCAGGAAGTGTGTGAGCTTCACTTCCTGTTGAGTTCTGCTTTCACTCCAGCAGGGAGGGGCTCCTCCCTCTGCAACTTAAAGGAGCCTACAGATAGCAGGGAGACTGACTGGGCATCACAGCTCAGGCTACATATCCCTGGCAGTCTCAAATCACCAGCTACAGTAGTTATAGGCTCCTCGGCCCAGGTGTCTCACTTGTACCACCAGCTCCCCTGTTATCAGCCACATTACCTCCTTATTACTATATATAGCTATACCTCACATAATATACTCTATATCAGAAATCTGAACATTTTTATAGCCAATGCTATGTCTGGAATTATCTCTCTCCTTCTCATCTCTTTGTTTCCTTTCTTCTCAAGAAGGTTTTCTCAATTCTCCTTAATGCTAACACCTTCCCTCTAAGATTATCTTTGACATATCCTGCATATCTCTTATTTTTATATAGTTGCTTTGGTGTTTTCTCCTCCGTTTTCCATGAAGGCTTTGATAGTTGGAATCATTTTATTTTTCTCATTTTCATTGTACCTCAGATCTTAATGCAATGACTTGTACAATGTAGACATTCAATAATTTCTTGTTGACTTGAATTGCTAATGCATATGTGTGTAAATCTGCATTGTCAGAGGAACATACTCTGATTAAATTACTGGTCTTTGGAATTAATGAGGTATTTTAAAAAGAAAGAGAAAAGTATTCCAATTAATCAATCAACAAGCATTTATAAGTTGCTAACAAAGTGTCAAACACTATGCTAAGTACAGATTATACAATGACACAAATGAAAAAAATACCAATGAAGATATAGGCAAAAACTAGATAGTTCTGAATTATGTAAATTATTTTCTCAGATGTGTTCATCTAGAATATGGAAGGAAAATGTTCTTGAAGTTTGTTAAAAATTCTTGGAAGATATATATAGCAATGACATTACAATTTGTTGTAGAGACAGCTCCCATCATTGGTAGTATAACTAACTGAATTCTAGTACTTTTCTTTGATAAAGCACATCTTTCAAAGTTCTGCAAATCCTGACTTTTAATTACTATAAAAGAGATTTATTTACTCTGGATCTTCCATCATTAATGGCAAATTATGAAAAGAAAAAAAAATTCCAGTATCTCATCTATCATAATGAAAGGAGATAGAGCCCCATCAAGAAAGCCCCTTAGAATGAAAAAGGGAATATATATATATATACATATATATAT
>NW_025388476.1:1945-10020 GCF_016433145.1 Gracilinanus agilis | reverse complement strand
CCTTCCTTCCTTCCTTCCTTCCTTCCTTCCTTCCTTCCTTCTTAACTTAGAGATAGCTTAGCTATATAAGGGAGGGATAGGTTAAGTGACTTTCCCAGAGTCACATACCCTGTATGTGTTAGCACACCTATCTTCTTAACTTCAACGTAGGGTAGACCCGTTGCTCTCCACTCAAACACCTCCCCATAATATGGCAGGCTCATAGAAAATTACCACTATCAGTGAAGTCAGTACACTAAATGATCTTGTTAATATCCATACATATTAGTTGGAAGGAATGAGACACAAAACCATTATCAGCAGCTTCCTTCTTGGCACAATTGAGAGTTGAGCCAGGCAATTTTCAGCATGTCTCTGAAGAAGTAGGAAGGGGTAAGTATGGTATAAGAAGAGAAGGAATAGGTAAGAGGTAACCTTAGAGTCACTACACATGCAATTGAATACTCTCTCAGCCTCTTAATGCATGCATGACCTTGGACGGGCAATTTAATCTTCTTGGGCCTCAGTATTTCCAATTTTAAAAAGACAGAGTAGAATTCAGCTCCTTCTCAGCTCTCTTTTGGGATCTTTTGAAAAACACTGTGGGGACAGCTGGGTGGCTCAGTGGATTAAGAACCAGGAGACAGGAGATCCTGGGTTCAAAACTGGCCTCAGTTACTTCCTAGCTGTGTGACTCTGGGCAAATCACTTACCCCCCATTGCCTAGCACTTACCACTTTTCTGCTTTGGAACCAAAACATAGTATTGATTCTAACATGGAAGGTAAGGACAAAAAAAAAAAAAAAAAAAAAAAAAAAAAGAAAAGAAAAGAAAAGAAAAAGTAAAGCACTCTTTGTGGATCCAACGAAGGAGCAAGCCAATCATAGAGATTTCTATTCCTGTCTTCCCAACTCACCTGTGAGTTCTTCAAGGGCAGGAGCCAGAACTCACTTCTCTTGGCATCCATGGAGTAGTTGAAAGGATATTGGATTTGGAGTCATATATGGTAGATTCAAATCCTGTTTCTGCCACTTACTACTGGGGTGACCTTGGAATGCCATTTTGTATCTTAGAGTTTCATTTTCTTCATTTATAAAATAAGAAAGTGGGGCCAGCCTCACGGATTCTTAACCTGGGATCCATGAATTTAAGTTGCTTTTTGATAGCTACTTCTTTTCTAAAGAAATAATTGAATTTAATATTTTAAAGATTAAAAACATTCTCCCAATTATGCGTGAGGAGATTTTTAAATATTCATTTTCTAAAATTTTGAGTTTAAATTCTCTCCCTCCCCTCTCCCTCTCTGTAATGGTAAGCAATTTGATATGGGTTTTTAAATTTTAAATCAAATTAAAAAATTTTTTTTTGATTACATGGAGAAATAATTTTTCCTCTCCTTCCCCCTCCCCAAGAAGATAGAAAATACACTATAGATTGTATATATATTATCATATAATGCATATTTTCTTCTTTGTCATGTGAAACAAGACACATATGGCTTACATGAGAGAAAAATTCATGGAGGAAATAAAGAATAGTATGTTTCAATCTGTATTTGGACTTTGTTCCTTCTTTGGAGGTGTTGCTCCCTTTTCAACATGAGTCCCTTGGTCATTGGCCTACAGTTGCCTTCACAACTATTGATGTGTATCTAGGTTGAAATTAAATCATAATGGCCCAAAAATGATTATTGGTAGAAAAGAGAAGTTGGGAGAGTAGGCCAACACTTCAAGGGGTTAGATTGGGAGATTGTTGGGTATGACAGTGTAAAAAGGGGGAAATGAGAAAGATTATGCTCAGATTGGATATTTAAAGTTTGGCCACCAGGGAATTCCATTTACACAATTTCCCCTGATGATCATTGGTTGCTTAGTCTCCCAAGTGATCACAGCAGGGATTGTGATAATGATATTAAACCTATCCTGCCCATTTTTAGATTTAATCACCAAAGATGAAAACATCTCCATTTAACTCACAAGTTGAGTGGTCTGTAACTCACGTGTGCTAGAGTGAGTGACAAATCAGAATTTACTGACTGCCTCCTGGGCAGTCCTAAGAAATGCATCTGTTGTGATTGGACACGTAAACTAAGAGGAGGGCACAGGAAATGATGCAAAAGAGGCCCCTTTAAAAAGAGAGTTCAGTGAGCTGAGGGGTTCTTCTTGTTTGTGGCTTGGATGTGGAGGAGTCCTGGACCTGGGACCCTGAGACCTTGGTGAGACTGCTCTTAAATCTCTCTCTTAGAACTACACCTGTTGAGTGAAGAAGGCTGACTCCTTTAACCTCCCAGGAGGTACTAGCCTCCAGGAGGCTCCCTTGATTGGGAGAAGCCCTTGTGGCTAGATCCCTTGTCAATTGACTTTTGCTGGACCTCTGAAACCCTGCTGGAGTAAAGCCCAGACTTGAATACAGATCTAGTTGTTAGATCTCTTACAACAGGTAAAGGGGTAATATGGTTATATTAGAGATCTAACTGGCAGTCATGGAAAGAGTGGCATACAGCCCATCTTCCAACTTCCTGGAGTGATAGAACATCTGCTTCTTGGATAAGGGGACAATTTTCTACCTCCTGTCACAATTTTAAGTTGTTTTTTTTTTTTCCCCCTTAGATAGAGGAAATGTTTGCCTCTTAGTTTCTACCCATTGCTCTTGATTCTGTTATTTAGAGCCAAGCAGAGTAAATGAAATCCTTCCATGTGAAAGCCCTTTGCATACTAGATGATATATTTACACTTCATCTAAACTGAAGATGTTTTCTGGGAGTGCTGAGTAGGCATTTTACATGTTACCTAGTTTGTGAATTGTCCTCATCATAGAGGTTCTTTGGCAAACTGGGCTGGGATTTGGGTCCTATAAACTGAATGTACTGGAATAATACCTGGTCACTTCTTCCCTTTTTACTATTTAACTCTGTCCAAAGTACCTATAACCACTGACTATCTTAAACTCACAAGTTGGACTCCAAGCCTAGTGATTTGAGGACTGGTACTCATTTATCTTACACGGGGAATGGAGAAACAAAGAATTGGCAGCCTCAGCCAGAGGATCAGACTTATCTAGGCAAGATGCTGCTTTCTTTGCCATGTGTTCATGGCTACATGGTAGCCAAGGTGGAAAAGAAGTTAAGATACTCTTTCTCTACTCTTCATGGAGAAGTGACTCAAAATAGTCTGGACACAATATTTTGCCAAAAAAGAAAAGAAAAGAACAAAAAAGGAAAGGAAAGGAAAGGAAAGGAAAGGAAAGGAAAGGAAAGGAAAGGAAAGGAAAGGAAAGGAAAGGAAGCAACCAGGCACACAAGTTAGGTTCCTTTTAAAACTCCATGAAATGGAATCATTGCTTTTCCTGCTCAATACTCAATACAGGAGGGCCTCACTTCCTAGTTGTGTGACATTGGATAAGTCACTTAATCCCTAATTGCCTATCTCTTACTGCTCTCATGCCTTGGAACTGATACTTAGTATTGATTCTAAGACAGAATGAATGTAAGGGTAAAAAACAAAATAGTCAATAAGGAAGTTGCATTGTCATCTCAAAGTTTAAGTCCTTCAGTACTAAGGTAGGGGTGGCTGAAAGCAGCCAGGGGTTTCCCATCCCCAAATCCCCCAAGCACTCAAGCTTGCACACAATGTGTCAGAATCAAAAAGGGTAACATGGACCATGTTCTATTCCAGTCCACATTCCACTAGTTCTAGGTCATTGTTTTAGCTAATGTAGATCTTAGAACGTAGACTATCAGAGCCCGGAGGGCCTTAGAACATGGAATGTCAGAGCAAGGAAGGTCTTGGAATAGGAACCCTCAGAGATGGAGCAATTCACTAGCTCTCCAACTTCTATATGGGAACTCCTTCCCTTTGCTGGCACTGATTGCAACCCTTCCATGCTTTAGGAGATGGTCTGGGTCAGTTGCTCTAGTCAGAAACCATCTTCACCTAATGCCCATTCTTTTAGTAATGAAAGATTTGGACTCACCATCACCCTCACCGTCACAGATCACATTTGTATAGAAGTTGAAGGTTTATAAAGTACTTTCTCATCTCACATAGATGGGTAGGAGAACATAGAATAAATATTATTCTTACTGGATAGGCCCCTAAAGATCATTAATTATATTCCTTCATTTTTTAGAGGGGGAAACTGAGGTTCAGAGGGGGGAAGTTCCATACCAAGGTCACACAGCCCTCTGTGAGAACTCATTTCTCCCTATTCTCAAGCCATAGGACCAGATTTCTCTCTCTTAGACTTGGGGACTGATTTCTAGAAGATACTTTACACTCTTATGAACTCTGATCTCTCCTTGCATGAGTATAAGCGAGCTCTGTCTCAGGAAGCTCACAGTAATTTTGTTCAGGAAACGCCTCACTCCCATCCCTGCAAAACAATGTATTTATTATTGCTAAAACTTTTCCGTCTGGGGAGGGGAGGGGAGAAGGGGGGGAAATGCATACCACATGATTTCTAAAGTGAAGCTGCCCGGGTTTACAAATACAGTACCTTAATAGCTTTGTAAACATTTATTCAGTGTGACAGCTGACGGCAACATGTGGCATCAATTAGAAGACTCAGCAATGTAGCATATTAAGAACAAGGTTAAATCTGAATTAGTTGGGTTTGTTGAGACAAGACACCCATGGGAGAAGAGCTCTTTCTAAATAGGTTCTGACTCTGTTGACATGGGCTGAGTGCGTGGATTGGCGCAGGGGAGGGAGAGGGACTGTGGTAGAGGGGCCCAGTTCCTAGAACCCAGTGGGGTCTTTCCGGAGCTGATATTCCACAAGATGGATGCTAGCTAGCCTACCGTGGGGTGAAGGGTAGAGGGAGGAATGCATCAAAGCTGAGGTGAAGGAAGGAAGCGGTGGATGGGAGACAAGAGCAGATTTCCCTTTGCTTGTATTAATTGGTCAGCATCTCATTGGCTGGTTAGCAAAGGGTAAAATGGAAATAAAATAAAATTAAACCTAAAAGGGGAGCTAGGTGGTTCAGTGGATTGAGAGCCCTGGGTTCTAATCTGATCTCAGACACTTCCTAGCTATGTGACCCTAGGTAAGATATTTAACCCCAAATGCCCAGCCCTTACAGCTCTTCTGCCTGGTGACCATTTCTTAGTATTGATTGTAAGACAGAAGTTAGGAGTTTAAAAAAATCAGCTGATTCATCAACACTGATTAAATTCCTCTTATGAAATTCCAGGAATGCAAAAACAAAGGCAAAACAGTCCTTGCCCTCAAGGCACTTACTTCTAATGAGGGAAAAAATAGGGTCTTAGAATTCAGTGCTGAAAGGGTTATTGTAATCAACCTCATGGTTCAGAAGTGGAATATGTAGCCTAGAGGGTGGCAGTGACTTGCCAAAGATCATACAGTGGAAGCATCAGGATTTGAACTCAGGTCTCCAGCAACTTCAACGGCTATTTTTATGACCTTGGGGCTCTGTCTCAGGAACCTACTGCTGCTTGATTATGATTTCCCACCTGCCTGCCCCCCAAGTCTACCTGCTAAGCAAACTTAAAGTTTTACATTATCATATGTGAGAACTATTTTCTATCTACATAT
Organism: Gracilinanus agilis; assembly: GCF_016433145.1. Lineage (NCBI taxonomy): Eukaryota > Metazoa > Chordata > Mammalia > Didelphimorphia > Didelphidae > Gracilinanus > Gracilinanus agilis. Next base: position 4,489 of record NW_025388476.1, on the reverse strand, counting down.
TATATATTTTATAAAATATTTAATTTAACATGATATATCCTATCTCATTATATAATATATGAGATCTATATCCTTATATTTATACATGTATGACATATATCCTTATATTTATATAATATGTATGATATATATCCTTATATTCATATAATATTTATTTATATTAAATACGAGAGCTACTTATTGCCTTCATGCCCCAATTAGTCTCTGAACAGCCTAATGGTTCAAGTTATCTGGAAGTGGAATGAGCTCCTTGGGAGAGAGCAGGTTCCCCTTCACCATAGCTCTATCTACTGCACCAGCTAGCTGCCTTTACTATTTCCAGTCTGTTCCTTCCAATGATTTCTGAAGTTCTTCCTGTCCTCAATGACACTAAGGAATATGGGAAAATCATGCTTTCTCTAGATTCATCTCTCATAGGAAGGGGCTGCATGAGGTGATCCTACCATCCTAAATTCATGATCATATGGTAGCTCCTTCATCCCTGGAAGCTGCTGTTGGCCCCTAAGGTGGAGGGGAATGTCGTTGAGCAAGTTGTCTCCTGTATACTCATCTCCAACAACCAGCCTAGGTCCTGGGGCCATGGACCACTGCCACTTCCTTTGGCTTATTTACAACTGAGCCTCCTCTTGCCCTTGCCCAAGTGGTAGCAGGTAAACTCCAGGCTCCAAGGCATTCCTCTTAGAAGCCTTTTTCTGGTTAATATCTGCTGATTATTTGGTGGTTTTAAGTTATTTTTTTGCTATGTTTCACATACTTTAAAAAACAATTCGAGAGTTAGCTAAAGTAGCTGGGAGATAGGAGGTCCTGTTTTCAAATCTGACCTCAGATACTTCCTGGCTGTGTGATCCTGGGCAAACCACTTAATCTCCATTGCCTAGCCCTTACTGCCCTTCTGTCTTGGAACCAATACACAGTATTGATTCTAAGACAGAATATGAGGGTTTAAAAACAGAAACAAAACCCACAATTTGATCCTTATAACAATCCAAGAAGGATCATGTATCACAAGCTGCTTGGAATCTCAGGTCAGCTACTCTAGTTCCCTCCATTTACAAATGAGGAAACTGAGGCCCATAGAGATTAAGGTGATAAGGTTACATGGGATTTTCATTCATAGAACCTTAGATCTAGAGATATGAGGAACTTCAGAAGTCATAATCCCAGGCCCTCTTTTTATAGATGGGGAAACTGAAGTCCATGAAGGTGAAAAGGTAACAGAGGCATTTGACTCAAAGGATCTTAGATCTAGTGATTTTAGGGATTTCAGAAGCCATATAATCCAATCCCTTTTTTTTACAGATAAGGAAAACAAGGCCCATGGAGGTTGTGATTGTGTACATAGAGTAAGCATAAGAAGAAAGATTTAAATCCAGTTCTTCTGACTATAGCTAGTATTCTTTACATATTTTACACATGAGGAAACTAAGGCACAGGGATGCTAAAGTAACTGGTTCCACAGATAATCAAGTTTCCCAGGTGGGATTTGAACCTTGGTCTTCTCAATTCTATGTTTATATCTCTTATGGTGTTACTTCTGAGTCCTTAAGATGGAGACTGTTTTAAGATATTCCTTCAGAAGATGTACCCATAGCACCTCTCTCCCTACTCATCACAGCCCTGCCAGGTAGGTAAGGCAAATAGTTATATCATCACTATTTAGGAAATGGTCTGTACTATGTACAATTGATGTCAATGTCAGGATTTGAACTGATCTCTTTCCTGACTCCAGCTTCACTTTCTTGGCTTTAGAATAATACCAACAGGGCTTTGAATTAGTCAACATGGGGCCATCTTGGATATGGCAGAACTACTATGAGTTACAAGAAGTACGATATGGAGGAAAGAGGGTTGACTTTGGAGTCAGAGGATGTGGGTTCCAATCTTGCCTCTGGTGTTTACCCACTTGGGTGACCCTCTACAAGCCACTTCATCTTTTCTCAATTCCTTCACTCATAAAATGAAGGATATGGATTATTTGGCCTCTGAGGTCCCTTCCTCCACTAAATCTAGGATTCCATGAATTCTTCTTAAGAGATCTTTAAGTTATTCTCACTTTAAGGACTCAGAGGCAGGATGGGTAATGGAAAGAACCTGTACCTTGGAATCATGAGCCCCAAGTTCTAGTCTAAGCTCCATCACTGGTTTATTGTGTGATCTTGGACAAGTCACTTCTTTCTCATGCAACCTCAGTTTCCTTCTTTGGACTAGATGGTGTCTGAGGTCCCTCATAGCAATGAGGTCCCATCCCTATAATCCTCATTGGAATTCCATGATTTATACAGACCCTACAGATTTAAAGTTGGATATTTGGAAATTTCAGTAATTTTCTTTCTTTGGAAATTCCATGCTGATGAAAATTGCCACTCTTCCATGCCTTCTTATTTTAATTGCTTCTTTTCTTTTCTTTTCTTTTTTTCCTTTCCTTTCCTTTCCTTTCCTTTCCTTTCCTTTCCTTTCCTTTCCTCTTCTCTTCTCTTCTCTTCTCTTCTCTTCTCTTCTCTTCTCTTCTCTTCTTTCCTTTCCTTTCCTTTCCTCTTCTTTCCT
>NW_025388476.1:0-1885 GCF_016433145.1 Gracilinanus agilis | reverse complement strand
TTCTTTTCTTTTCTTTTCTTTTCTTTTCTTTTCTTTTCTTTTCTTTTCTTTTCTTTTCTTTTCTTTTCTTTTCTTTTCTTTCCTTTCCTTTTCTTTTCTTTTCTTTTCTTTCCTTTTCTCTCCCTTACCTTCTATCTTGGAATCAATACTGTGTATTGGTTCCAAGACAGAAGAGTGGTAAGGGCTAGGCAATGGAGGTTAAATGACTTGCCCAGGGTCACACAGCTGGGAAGTGTCTGAGGCCAGATTTGAACCTAGGATCTCCCGTCTCTAGGCTTGGCTCTCAATCCACTGAACTATCCAGCTGCCCTCCTTAATTTCTTCTTAAAAAAACAAAAACAAAAACCTCTTAATTTCTATCTTAGTAACAACTTTAAGATAGAAGGGCAAGGGTTAGACAAACAGGTTTAAGTGACTTGGCCAGGAACACACAGCTAGAAGTTTCTGAGGCCAGATGTGAACCCAGGTCCTCCCAATTCTGGATCTGGAGCTTTTTTTTTTTTTTTTTTTTTTTTTATTTAAACCCTGACCTTTCATTTTAGAATTAACATTGTGTATTGGTTCCAAGATAGAAGAGTGGTACGAGCTAGGCAATGGGAATTAAGTGACTTGCTCAGGGTCACACACTTAGGAAGTGTCTGAGGCCAGATTTGAACCTAGGACCTTCCATCTCTAGGCCTGGCTCTCAATCCACTGAGCTACCCAGCTCTCCCTGCCAGGTCTGGAGCTCTATCCACTATGCCATCAAGCTTCCCCATTCCAATCGACTCTTATCCCCACCTGTAAAACTGCTTGAGGCCATTTTAGATTCTATGACTACAGAGGAAAAACATAGGGGCTCCTCCAGTGGATAGAGTGATAGATATAGAACCAGAAAGTCACGAGTTCAAATCCCACTAGCACGTGTGACCTTGGATTAAATGATTCCCTTATATGATTTTCAGTGTGAGATGCCTAACTCGTAGCAGTTATCCTACTGGGCTTTTGGGGGGATCAAGTGAACAATCCAAATCGAAATGGTCACTTGGTTGGTGTTACCGCGAAGGGTCATAAAAGTTCAATAAATTAAAGACGGTGAGACCCACCGGGCACCGGCCAGCAGGCACGTCCCCCAGTGTCACCGCCGGGCTCCCTGGATTTCGAAGACAATTCCATTTATGAAAACCCACCTCCCAGCCCCAATCAGGAAGCCCTCTCTGCTTTGCAGAATGAGGTGAGTCTCTGAGTGCTTCATCTAATGGAAGAGGTCACATTTCCCTGGTCCTTATTCCCCCAGCAAGCAACAAATCCTCTTGGCTTTTGTGCCCTGAAGGGCATCTCTTAGGCTGGTTGGTAGTTAGGGAAATGGAGAAAATAAGATGGAACAGAATAAAACTGTCTGGGCAGGCTGTAGGCACAATAGAACACAAGAGCCTAGCTGTGCTCAGAGGCCTCTGACGTCAGGGCCATTCAAAGCCAGATAATGGGCATTAGGTGAATGCACAGAGGAGAATAGACCAATTAATGCTGGAGAAGGGCAATGTTTAGAAAACTGATTGAGCCTAATGGGCCCTGGAGCTTGAAGTGCTGGATTTCAGTTGGGTCCCCATTCTGGGCTTTCTGTACAAGGAGAGGAAGGAACAATTCACCATCTTTTCTTTCTCCCTCAGCAGGAAGAAGGAGGAAATTGCTTTCATTTTCTTCATTGCTGTTTAGGCATTTTCAGGGATTATGATTGTGTTATTGTGTGTTTTTCCTAGCTAAGAGCCTTCGAAGCTGTACCTCCCACCCCTCCCCTCCTCTGCCTCCCCCATTCAGAGCTTCTCCTCTGGGTCTCTGCCAGGAGCAGCCTGAGGCCTGGGGCCTGGCACAGAGTCACCCGCCAGAAAAGGGAAGGCCTCTGGGG
>NW_025388475.1:7687-7826 GCF_016433145.1 Gracilinanus agilis | reverse complement strand
AGGAGAGTTTAGTTGATAAGGTAATAAGGACAGGAGAAGGGAGTTGTCTTTTACCTCATGCTTCCAGCTCTGGCTCCAGGAGCATGGAGTTTATTATATATATTTCAAGACTCATTTCACACAAAAGAACCCCCCCCCC
>NW_025388475.1:0-7674 GCF_016433145.1 Gracilinanus agilis | reverse complement strand
AGTTGTCTTTTACCTCATGCTTCCAGCTCTGGCTCCAGGAGCATGGAGTTTATTATATATATTTCAAGACTCATTTCACACAAAAGACCCCCCCCCCAAAAAAAACTTTGCAGATGTGCAGAAGTTATAAATTATGTCACATCAAAGCACAATAAAGTTATAGTTTTACAAAGAATTTTCTCATGAAGATAATGCCAGATGAGAACCAGTCTCAAGGTTAAAAATGAGCCTCACTTTATCTAAAAGTTATTTTGCCTGAGCTTGCCACTCCGTGACCTTGGGATGTCTGGAGCAGTTAGAGAGATATACCCACAGCTGCAGCTTTACTTTGCTGAGTGAAAAAAGGCTGTTAACTCATTAAGTGCTGGTTTACTAAGAACTTAAAGTTTTCCTAGAAGGCTATAACGTTTTTCAATAAGAAAAGGTGTGGATCATAAAAGGGGTCAAAAGAGGAGTCTCAGATTTTTATCTATTCTTTTATTGGCTTCCCACAATTAAGAGCGTTTAAATCTGATGTCATTGAATCCAAAGGTAGCATTTTAAAAATCTTAAACTGAATACATTGCAGACAATAATAGTATTGAGGGATCGCAAATATGAGGATATTGAAGACATCTTTATACAAATGAGAAAACTGAATCTCAGAAAACTACCTTTTTCCTCTTATATTCTGATACTATGACAGGTTATAATTTTTCTAGAAAAATATAATCAATTATCAATTAACAACAGTCTGTATTCTTTATTTTGATAGTTTAGATAAAGATTGTATACATTAATATGTGTGTGGGCAAATATTTCATACATAGATTTGAACCTGTGATTTTTGATATAAAGAAATCTCATTGAAAAACTCCCTTGACAATAAAGATCAGGACTGGCTTTATAATTTATGGTTTCAGAGTTGCCTGGAGCACTGAGAAATTATGTGCATTAAAAATAATAACTAGCAGTTACATAGAACTTCAAGTTTTACAAAACAGGTATCTTCAGAGGTATGACTTAAACGAAGGTCTTTTTGACCTAGAGGTCAGCTTACTCTCAATTGTGTCTTTCATTGCTATATTACTCAAAAAAATCAGCATTGCTTAAAAGACTTGCTCAGGGAATAACTCTGTTCCAAATTTTGAAAAAAGAATAATAGAAGTTCTTAGGCTAGATTATTAACTGCCTGGATATGTCAGGAACTACAAGGAGGATGCCAAATACTGATAGGAAAATGAGCCCCTTCTCCCCAGGTGACTGCAACTCCTTAATTAAGATAAGGGACTATGGAAATGCCACAGATCCCATAACTTATACAAATTCTTGCTCAGATCTGTCATTAAAAGCCATAAAGATATACATGCTTATGTATATGACCATTATCATCTAAACTGTCAAAACAGAGAATAAAAACTGGGGAGGATTGATAATTGATGGCATGTTTCCAGAAAGATCTCAGAACTGATATGGATTAGGAATTCTTGCTCAGATCTAAACCATTAAAAGCCATAAAAAGGTTAGTTTTAATCCTGTTGACATTTAGGTGAATTTCCACACCAGCTTTGGAAATACAGAGAAAACTAAGATGAATTTTGAGATAGTCCTCCTTTAGATAATGATGAGTGAGTTCAACAAAAAAAGAGTGTGATAAGACTAAAGTGGACCAATGACAGAGTTTTGGAGGTTGACCAAACTTAGTTAAGTCTGTCATTGAAAGCATATATGTTGAGCTGTAGACATATACAATACATAAAAATAAAGTTAAGCAATAATTTCTAATGAAAGAATTCGTGCTAATAGATGTACAATAGATTATTTTTAGTGGTAGGAATGAGACACACTGGTGATTTCAAATTTTAATGAATTCTCAACAGGAATACTCTCTCTAATCATGCAGATCAACAACTGCTTTGCAATTGATAGTCTTAGCTGCTTGGGGCACTGAAAACTGAAATTAGTTGCCAATAGTTATACAACTATTATGCATAAAAGATCTCTATTCCAGATCTTCCTGATTCCAAGACTAAACTTTATCCATGCTACCAGGTAGTTGGTTATAAAAGTACCTTGGAATGAAGCAGTATAGTAAGCAAATCCTCTGTGTTTGGAGAGATCAGCAACAATTCTGTATTGTCTTACAAATTTGCCTGGGGATCCTGAGAGTTCAAGTGATTTCATCAGCTATGCAGAGCTAATCTGTGCCATGGTGCCCCAAGAGGGACTGGAACTAGCACTGATTATGGCATCACTATACCATGCTGCCATATATGTATATTTATGTGATCACGTATGCATGGAGCTATATATTTATGTTTTGTATATGTTAATAAACATATTCAATCTATGTATATTTATATATAATAGGAATTCCATACATATGCATGAAGAGAAGAAAGGAGGGAAATGGAGAGATGGAGAAGGGAGGGGAGAATTGCAGAATGAATAGAGAATTATCCTTATGGTTAGGAAGACTTGAGTTTAATTTCCATTTCTGATACATTATGACTTTGTATGATAGTTAATATAGTGTAGTTATAGGAGATAGTTCAATGTGCATAGAGTTAGGAAATTTTGCATTAAAATCTGGCTTCAGCTACTTAGTAGCTTTATGACCCAGAACAAGTCACTTAAGTTCTATATGCCTCAATTTCCTCAACAGAAAAGTGAGGATAATAATAATAGCACTTATCTCACAGAGTTGTCGTAGAGATTGAGCAAGCTATTTATAAAGCTCCTAGCACATAGTAAGAAACTAATATCCCTTCCTTCCTTCCTTCCTTAACCTGAGCAAGTCAAGAAAACCTTAATCTCATGGATACAAAAGTAATTCTTGAATTTAAAAAACTTGCAGAGCAGTTTCCTGTCTGCATTTTTAGAAACTGTTTCCTCATCAAGATTTCCCTAATGATATATGAATTTGTTTTATATGCATGTATTTATATATATATATATATACACATAAATATATGTTTACATGATATATATTTTATATGTAAGGTATCTTGATGCACACAAATATATAGGGGCCACTATACTATAGATGTTTATGATTTAAATATGGAAAAATTTTAATGATGAACAAAAAATAAATCTCTGGCAATTATAAGACTTCTTTAATACTATAGTTCACCTGGCTCTAATTTTATTATAATCATTCAAGTAAGTGAATTCTAGATTTTCCATAATAAAATAAATTATCTGAAATATTGCATAATATATGTATATTTCATTTCACAACTTTTTCTAACAAAAAATAATCACTCTTCACTAGGTAGATAAGTCGGAATTTTGAATATATTATCCCTGGTTTATTTTTGAATTATAAAATTAAAATATGTCTTACTTTGATTTTAATTGAGTCCTCGGGGACCTTAGAGTTCCTGCTTTTAAAAAAAATCTATGTTCTCATACATTTGCTGCCATTTCAATTAATTGCAATGTTCTACCAAGAAGAAGTGATATACCCAGAAGAAATAAAGATGTGCATTTTTAGTAAGAATGACTGGATTTGGATCTCTTTTTGAAAGAGAGAAAATCATAGACAGAAATGAAAGTTACTGCCTTATTAGTCTTCAATATCCATGAAAATGGGGAATTTTTTTTACTAATTTCTGATTCTTTAATAGCATCTTTCACAAATGTATATTGAAGAAATATTTTCTCAGTGTTAATAAATGGGTAGGTAGATGGATAGATGGATGGATGGATGGATACATTTGGGTCCAATATTAAATTTTTTATTCTTCAGAGTCATTTCAAAGAAAATGTCTTGGGGGAGCAAAGCCAAGATGGCAGTATAGTAGTAGGACAATCTTGGAGCCTGTTAGATTAAAATTAATACCTTCAAGTTCTTATTTTCCATAAAGTTCATTAATAATCACTTGAAATAGAGAAAGCAGATAAGCATAGATTTAAAGTCTCTTTCTGACTCTAAGTCTGACCATGTGTAGATCATCCTATAGCATTCTTCATCCATTTCATCCGCCTGCTCAAGGAAGTAGAGACAGGTGGACTCTACTCCCATCCTTTTATTTATGTTCATGGACAGAGTACTGGCATATAAAAAATGGGATGAACTGGGTCAGCAATCCAGGAGAGGAAAGGGGATGAAATTCCCTCTATACAATCCCCTCTGTGATCCTTTTGGATATTAGTTTCCCCAATGGATCGTTTAAACATAACTATCTATCTTATACCTCTAAAGATCTTCTATCTAAAAGTACATACAATATTGCACTTTCTAAGAGGAAGCTACAATAGTTAGAGATAAGAGGGAAATAAAAGAAGACAAAAACAAAAAACTATTGATAGATGTATTGAGAAAATGCCAATTAGGGGACAGTCCCCTTTGGCATAAGAATTTACTTTCAGAATAAGTATGTTCAGGGGCAGCTGGGTAGCTAAGTGGATTGAGACTGAGGCCTAGAGACGGGAGGTCCTAGGTTCAAATCTGGCCTCAGATACTTCCCAGCTGTGTGATCCTGGGCAGGTCACTTGACCCCCATTGCCCACCCTTACCACTCTTCCACCTATGAGCCAATACACAGAAGTTAAGGGTTTAAAAAAAAAGATAAAAAAAAAGAATAAGTATGTTCAATCCCCTTTGGTTCAGTTCATTATATCCCAAAGTTCATTCTGGATCTTTTGATGTAGTGTGTGGCTTCTGCAGAGATCTTTACAACAACTTTCCAAAAAGATCTGCTTCCTTTTTTTTTTTTAAACTCTTACCTTCCATCTTGGAGTCAATACTGTGTATTGGCTCCAAGGCAGAAGAGTGGTAAGGGTAGGCAATGGGGGTCAAGTGACTTGCCCAGGGTCNGGCAATGGGGGTCAAGTGACTTGCCCAGGGTCACACAGCTGGGAAGTGTCTGAGGCCAGATTTGAACCTAGGACCTCCCGTCTCTAGGCCTGGCTCTCAATCCACTGAGCTACCCAGCTGCCCCCCAAGATCTGCTTTCTTGATTCTGAGGTATTGGCAAATTTCTTTCCTGAAATTTCTCCAAAAGATTTTAAATGTTGGATTTTAGGATAATTACACAATCCCCCCTGAGAAGAGTGTTGACCAATACCAGAATCACCCTGGGATACATGGCTGAGTTATAAAGTATATGAAGCAATTGTCAAAAAAACCAATAAGCCCCCAAAAAATCCCAAATAAAAGAGCAAAAATTAAACCCTGGATGAAAAATAATAAGAAAAATAATAAAGAAAAATTAAAATCTTACATGTATAAAATTCTGAATAAAAAAAAACATAATAAACCTGTAACAGGTCCTTGAATCACTAGCAAGGCCAAATTAAAGTGATTTATGTCCCACAATCCTATAGGACAATTGTAACAATACATCCCTTTGCCCATCAGCAGCCAGAACTACAGAAAATTGCCAAACTATAAGGGAGAAGGGACTAAGTTTCAGCAGGAAATGGGAAAATCATTCCCTGGTCTTATTTTACCTTCACTGTCAGGTATAGGGGAGCCAGAATATCACCCAAAGTGGAATGTTTGATAGAAGTGTGGCACAGGGAAGACCTGCTTCTGATGTATGTCAAACAGCCACAACATCGAATCCCAAACAAGTTCGAGTCCCCTGTCTTGGCACAGAATCTCATTAATCCCACCTGGATTAGTTGATCTCTTTGACCTTTGTGTTTCCTTGGCACTGTACTGTAGATTTTTTTTGTTCCCTTCTTCTGAAATCAGACACAGTTATTAGGCATTATCAATTCACGGCAGGTTTCCATTGTCTAAAGCTTTTGGGTATGCATAGTTATTTGGGCTACTAGATACTATAAACTTAACCTTCAAGATCAAAAACATTAATATTTATTCTATGTACTTCAAGTACTACAAAGGGTAGGAAAAAAGGGGGAAAATCAAATATCCTATTGCAAATATAAAGAAAATAAGAATAACAATAATAATAATAATATCATAAGTTCATAGTTCACATTCCATGTGACAATGTGTTAGCGAAGCAGAAGCACAACACAAAGGTTTCTCAATTAAAAATGAGATATATTTCTCTTTTAACTTATCCATGATCTACAATGTGAGTGTACATGATTTTTTTCATCATATGAAAGCCTTTTAAAAACAGTAGTACAAAACTAATGCAGATTCCAAGAAGTGTCAAAATTCCCAAAATGATAAGAGCCCATTTTAGGACAACTGCAAGCAAACTGTTCCTTGCAGCCATGAGAAGTTCTACCAGCTATCATTAGGATTCACATGAGTCTTTATAGGTACTTACTGTGTGTCATTTAAAAGCTTTTGAAGCTCATGGATATTTGTCACAAGTTCTCTAGATCTATTTACATAAGAACAACAAGACTGATTGATAAATGCACATGCACCTCCCAATGCAACTATGACTATGTCAAGGGCTAAGTCAATTTTGTAAAATTGTTTTTGTTAAGGAGTCAATCTCTTCCTGTAGATAAGAGATGGCTTTAGTGGTTTGGGAGATGACTTGAGCTGTGTCTTAAGCCAATCATTCAATCTCAGCTGAGATATTTCTAACAGAGTCTATTACTGCCATCATTCCAAAATTTGGGAAGAGAATTTTTTTGATGTGAAAAAAAAGATTTGCCAGAAAAACACAAACCTCTGTACTGCTGATGAAAACCTCTTTGGATCTAAAATGTCACCAAGAATTTAGCTCATTCTTGTGGAAAGGTAGAATAAACTGAAGAATTACAGATTTAAAAAACCCATTTTGAAGCTACTAGCCTTCACAGGAAAAATCATTTCTACCTCCCAGAGGAGATTATAACCCATTTCAAGATAACTAAGCCTCTTGGGAAAACTCCCTCCATCTGGTATGAGAGTGTAACAGCCACATAAACTGCCACTCTTTTAAATTCTTTGAGGTGCATATTAGGCCAGTTTGGACAGTTAGTCATAAAATAATTCTTAACTAACTTACAATTGTTTTTCACAAACTGTATCCTGATTTGTCTAATATTTCTTTCCCTAGAAAGATCTAGTTCTATATATCTGCGTCCCAGCTCACTAAGTCTATCCATAAACTGAGAGAGATTTTCATTATCTTATGCTTTAGAAGTTCAAATTTAGCCTATGCACCAGGCATATCAGAGCAAGCTCTCATTGATTTTAGCAATGCATTTTTGGCCTGGCATAGTTATAAGTAATCTTGTTCTGAATTTGGGTCTCATTTTAGATCTTCAGTTGACCATTGAGTTGTTCTCTCTCCCTGGGACTAATTAACAAGAGAAAGAATCTTATTTCTTTCCTTTTTGTTAGCAAGTCCTGGAGCAAATCTTCCACATCAATTCACATGAGATTATACATGTGAAAAATGTTTTCAATCTTATTTATGACTACAATGGGCTCATTTTCAAAGGAAGGAGATTTTTCTCTGACTCTCTCAATATTTTGTGGAGAGAAAGGTGTATGATTTCTAATGTTCACTAATTCCCCACATCTATTATAAGTCGGAACATCTCTGAGAGGGAATTGACCTTTATTCAAGTCATCTTTGATTACTGCAGCTTGACTTGTTGTGTGGGTTGCTTTGGTTGTATTGAGGCTGGTAGGTGAAGGGGGGAGTGGGTGAACAGAGAGGGAGGGATCAATCAGGGGATGGGGAAGTAGAGTGAAAGGATTGGGGATGGGTTTGGGGGTGGGGTGGAAAGGAACACAGGTAAGTCTGGGGGAAGGGAGGAGAT
>NW_025388474.1:0-1720 GCF_016433145.1 Gracilinanus agilis | reverse complement strand
TGCTCCTTTCACTCTGCATCAGTTCCTGGAGGTCATTCCAGTTCACATGGAATTCCTCCAGTTCNAATTGTCCTGGGTCATTGCATTGCTGCCAGTACAGACGTCCATTACATTCGATTTTACCACAGTGTATCCGTCTCTGTGTACAATGTTCTCCTGGTTCTGCTCCTTTCACTCTGCATCAGTTCCTGGAGGTCATTCCAGTTCACACGGAATTCCTCCAGTTCATTATTCCTTTGAGCACAATAGTATTCCATCACCAGCAGATACCACAATTTGTTCAGTCATTCCCCAATTGAAGGGCATACTGTCGTTTTCCAGTTTTTTGCCACTACAAAGAGTGCAGCTATAAACATTTTTGTACAAGTCTTTTTTCCCTATGATCTCTTTAGCAAAATTGCAGGATACAAAATAAACCCACATAAATCATCAGTATTTCTATACATTTCCAACACATCTCAACAGCAAGAGTTAGAAAGAGAAATACCATTTAAAATCACCCTAGACAATATAAAATACTTAGGAATCTATCTACCAAAACAAACACAGGAATTATATGAACACAATTACAAAACACTTTCCACACAATTAATTGATCTAATCTAGATCTAAACAATTAGAAAAACATTAATTGCTCATGAGTAGGATGAACTAACATAACAAAAATGACCATCCTACCCAAATTAATTTACTTATTTAGTGCCATACCCATCAAAATACCAAGAAACTTTTTTACTGAATTAGAAAAAAACTATAACAAGGTTCATTTGGAAGAATAAAAGATCAAGAATATCAAGGGAAATAATGAAAAAAAATGTGAAGGAGGAGGACCTAGCAGTACCAGATCTTAAACTGTACTATAAAGCAGCAGTCATCAAAACAATATTTTACTGGCTAAGAGACAGAAGGGAGGATCAGTGGAATAGACTTGGGTTAAGTGATCTCAGCAAGACAGTCTATGATAAACCCAAAGAGCCCAGCTTTTGGGACAAAAATCCACTATTTGACAAAAACTGCCCCCAAAATTGGAATTTTGGGAGAGATTGGGTCTAGATCAATATCTCACACCCTACACCAAGATAAATTCAGAATGGGTGAATGACATGAATATAAAGAAGGAAACTATAAGTAAATTAAGTGAACACAGAATAGTATACTTGTCAGATCTATGGGAAAGGAAAGAATTTAAAATCAAGCAAGAGTTAGAAAAAATTACAAAATGTAAAATAAATAATTTTGATTACATTAAATTAAAAAGGTTTTGTACAAACAAAACCAATGCAACCAAAATTAGAAGGGAATCAACAAATTGGGGAAAAAATCTTTATAACAAAAAACTCCGACAAAGGTCTAATTACTCAAATATATAAGGAGCTAAAGCAATTGTACAAAAAAAATCAAGTCATTCCCCAATTGATAAATAGGCAAGGGACATGAATAGGCAATTTTCAGATAAAGAAATCAAAACTATCAATAAGCACATGAAAAAGTGCTCTAAATCTCTTTTAATTAGAGAAATGCAAATCAAAATAGCTCTGAGGTACCACCTCACACCTAGCAGATTAGCTAACATGACTGCAAAGGAAAGTAATAAATGTTGGAGGGAATGTGGCAAAATTGGGACACTAATACATTGCTGGTGGAGTTGTGAACTGATCCAACCATTCCGGATGGCAATCTGGAAACTATGCCCAAAAGGTGCTAAAAGACCGTCTGCTCT
>NW_025388473.1:5946-8988 GCF_016433145.1 Gracilinanus agilis | reverse complement strand
AGAGAGAGAGAGAGAGAGAGAGAGAGAGAGAGAGAGAGAGAGAGAGACCCCTTGGGCAAGTCTTAGAAAGCCCCTTCTCTGAATCATGGCTGTGTTTTTAACCCCTTATCTGCCATCTTAGAATTAGGTTCTGAGGCAGAAGAGTGGCAAGGTCTGGGCCATTAGGATTAAGGGACTTGCCCAGGGTCACCCAGCTAGAAAAATCATGTTTTAAAAATGCATAAAATAAAATACATTCAACTAGAATGATGCAGAAATACAGATATCACAATACTTTAAAAAAAGTTCATGGATCCAAGGTGAAAATGATCTCTTAAGTACTTTTCCAGCTTAAATTCTAAGAGGATGTCCTGGCACTGGGGCTGGGTCACCCAGAAGGCCCTCTCCTATGCCTGTCTGGACAGGAGAGGCCATTCTGCCCTGAATTTATTAGCAGTAACTGACTCATTGGACCCATCTGGGGTTTTCCTGGCAGAGAGTCTGGATTGGTTTGCTATTTCCTTTTCTACATTTCATCTTCCCTACAAATAAGTTCACATGATTACATAGTGATACAGTCCTCTATGGCCAGCTCATTACCTACCCAAGGCCCTGATGATTTCCTTGAAGAAGATTTGAAAGGATCTTGGCTATGAGAGTTGCCAGTTGTGTCAGAAAACTAAAGCAAAAGGGGTTAGGTGATTTGCCTAGGGCCATGCTCCTAGTATCTGAGGTCAGATTTGAACTCAAATCTCTGTGACTCCAGACTCAGAGCTCTAGCCACTAAGCCATCCAGCTACCTGGGAATAATAATGATGGCTAATATCTACAGAACCCCTACTGTGTGCCAAGTACTTTACAAATAAATACTATCTCATTTAATCCTCACAACAACCCTGGGAAGTAGGTATTGTTTTTATTATCTCCATTTTACAGATACAGAAACTATGGCAGACAAGGGTTGTATGACTTTTCCATGAGTCACAGGCTTACTCTGGGGTTGGATTTGAACTCAGATCTTCTTGAATCCAGGCCCAGCACTCTAACCTCTGTATCACTTCTTTAACAGAAACTATCTTTGACCCCCTTTGAGGACACCATCCCTATAGCCCCCATGATGGATCACCACGGGTTCGAATCCTTACAAAAGTAACCTCCTGCCTTTGGGGAAATAACAGATTGGGGTGGAAACTTCTGATTTCTTCTCTATTTTTTTTTCTTGGCCAGACTTGTGATTTCATCAATTTATGGAACTCCTTATGTGCAAACACCCTTCATGGATGTAGATCAGCAATTCTGTAGGATTTTGGTTTTTTTAGAGTTGTGGGGAGGAGGGTGGAAAGGAGAAAGACACTGAGGTCCTGTCACTGGCCCCTGCCCAAGGAATGCAAAGAATACTATCTCTCCTCCACTCTGCTGCCCCTGGGATCCCCCAGCTCCATGCAAGGCTCCCTCAATCATCACCTCAGTGGGGAGGCTTTTCCTCATTCCCTCCCTCTACAGACTACTCTGTGCCAGGCCCTGAGGAGACAAAGACAAAAAAAATGAATCCATCTGAGGCATTTCTATTCAATTAAAAAAAAAAAGACTCTTATCTTCTGGTTTAGAATCAAATCTGATGGTTGTGGCAAGGGCCAGGTAATAGGGGTTAAATGACTTGCCCAGGGTCACCCAGCTAGGAATTATTCGAGGCCAGATTGGAACCAGACTCCGGGACTGGCTCTCAGTTGCCCCCCACTTAAATTCTGTGGCTTGCTAGAGGAATGGGTTTCTACCGCATATAATGCCCCACCAGGCTGGATAGTAATCCTTTACCTACAAGTAAGTTTCCATGATTAGATTTAGGCGGTTATGGCCCTAGACTCCCAGCTCATTACAGAGCCCAAGTCCTGGAAGGATCCTGGCTGTGAGGGCTGCCAGTGGCATTACCCTGGGCTTGTCGTTTAATTATCTGGGGCTCCAGTTTCTTTATCTGTACCATCAAAATAAAAATATCTGCCGTGCCAACTTCCCAGGCTTCAAAGGAACCTCAGAGATCGATGAATTGAACACCCTCATTCTACAGAGAAGAAGAACGAGGCCCTCGGAAGGTTAAAAATCTTGTTTAACTGCTCCGCCGTAATCATACCAAGCCTCTGTGTAACACTTCAAGGTCTAGAAAGCAACTAACTTATACTTTCTCCTTCAGTCCTCCCAGCAACATTGGATGCTGATTGCTCTTTTGGTGTTTAGTAGTTTTCCCTTGTGCCTAACTCTTTGGGATCCCATTTGGGGTTTTCTTGGCAAAAGACATGGGAGTGATTGGCTATTTCCTTCTTCAGCTCATTTGACAGATGAGGAAACTGAGGCAAACAGGATTAAGTGACTTACTCAGAGTCACACAGCTGGGAAGTATCTGAGGCTGGATCTGAACTCAGGAAGATGAATCTTCCTGATTCCAAGCATGGTGCTCTATCCATTGCACCACCAGGTTGTTCTAGTTGCTATTATCACCCCCCATTTTCCTGATGAAGAAGTTTAAGTTCGGGTAACCAGGTGGCTTAGTAGAAAGAGATTCTGACCGAGAGATGGGAGATTCCAGGTTCAAATCTGGCCTCAGATACTTCTCAACTGTGTGATCCTGGGCAAGTCAACCCCAGTTGCTTGACCCTTACTTTTCTGTCTGCCTTGGAATTGATACTTAGTGTGGATTCTAAGACAGAAGGTAAGGGGTTAAAAAATTAGTTTAAGTGACTCCCCCAGAATCCAAGAGCTCCTAAGTGTCTGAGGTGAGGTTTGAACCCAGGTCTCCTTCCCTCCAAGTTCAATACTCTGTTCCCTCTACCAATGAGCTATATGAGATAGTCCTATTTAGCTGGGTACGATTCTTGAGATGCTGTGAATGTAAGGACAAAGAATGAACATCCCTCCTCTTCTCAAAGGGCTTCCATTTTCTCTTTTCTCTTTTCTTTTCTCTTTTGTTTTCTTTTGTTTTCCTTTCCTTTCCTTTTCTTTCCTCTTTTCTTTTCTTTTCTTTTCTTTTCTTTTCTTTTCTTTTCTTTTCTTTTCTTTTCTTTTCTTTTC
>NW_025388473.1:0-5940 GCF_016433145.1 Gracilinanus agilis | reverse complement strand
CTCTCCTCTCCTCTCCTTCCCTCTCCTCTCCTCTCCTCTCCTTTTCTCTCCTCTCCTCTCTTCTCTTCTTTTCTTTCCTTTTCTTTTCCTTTCTTTTCTACCCTTACCTTCTGTCTGGGAGTCAATACTGTGTACTGGCTCCAAGGCAGAAGAGTGGTAAGGGTAGGCAATGGGGGTCAAGTGACTTGCTCCTTGCCACTGGGCTTCCATCTTAGCCCAGGTTGTAGACAGAAGAGTCAGAATTTGAACTTGGTTCTTCTGGATTTGAGTCCAAGGTTCTCATCGGGAGGAAGCAACTTTGTAAGCCTACTTCCTTCTTTACCAAAGGGATGATTAGCATCATTATTATTTTTATTCTGAAACCTTTACCTTCTGTCTTAGAATCCATTCTATGATGGTTCCAAGGCAGAAGAGTGGCGAGGGGTTAGCAATTGGAGTTAAGTGATCTGCCCAGAGTCACCCAGCTGGGAAGTCTAGATTTGAACCCAGCCCCTCCCATCTCCTAGCCTAGCACTCAATCCCCTGAGGCACCTGGCTGTCCCTATACATAAATTCTTAAAAACAACAACAAGAACAACAAAAACACTTTATTTTCTGTTCTAGAATCAATACTGTATTTTGGCTCCAAGGCAGAAGAGCAGTAAGGGCTGGGCAATGGGGGTCAAGTGACTTGCCCACGGTCACCGGGCTAAGAAGTGTCTGAGAGGCCCCATTTGAACCCAGGACCTTCTGTCTCCAAGCCTGGCTCTCCATCCACAGAGCCACCTGGCTGCCTGCCTCCTCTCATCGCTATTATTATAGAATGTCTATTAATGGGAGGGGGAGTGGGCCAAGACGTTTATTATAAATGCAAAAGCTTCCTGCTATTCTGCCTGGGGCTGCTTGTTGACTTTTGCCAGGGCTCAGCGATATCTGGGGGACCCCGCAGAATGGTTGCAAGGAATCAAAGCTCATTTTCCAAAGCATTAGCAATCAAAGATGTCCGGGGTAACGGGGAGGCCACCAGCATTTTTCAGCTCGGCTGCTTCTGGGCGGCTGATGAGGCTGAAATGGACCCCCGCCTGGCCCTGCCTGGGAGATGGGTGGCCCGGTCCAGCCCGGGTGCTGCCATGCCGGTGGCTCTGGGGCCACGAGGTGCCGGTATCTCGGGCAGGAACAATACAGAAAGGCCTCTCCCCAAGTGGCCTTTCTGAGGCACACATGTCGTTTCCTCTTAGGAATCCATCTATATTCCACACACACAAAGCCTGCCTTCGGATTGCGCCTGGGAGGGGGAGCAGGGATGGTAATTACCGGGTCCCTTCCCCGGCTCCCTTATTTGCATCTGTGGATCGCCCCGTCCCCTGCCAAAAAAACTCCTCACCCCATCTCCCTGCGGTGGGAGCCGCCACCGGATGCCTGATGAATCCCATCCATCCGGGCCTGTTGACACCCCAATCCTTTAAGACCCTTTTTACAATCCCCAACAGGGCGAGCTTGCAGACGGAGGATGCCTCTGCCCGTTCCCTGGAAGAAATATACCCCCACCGGCGGCTCTTCTCTCTTCCCAGAAGAGGGGAGAAGCTACATTTCCTCCTTGAGAGTGCTGCTTGGCTTCCCAGGAAATTACAGGACTGGAGCACCTAAGCACCCGCTCCCCTGTCGCTGCAGACAGATGAGCCCTTCTCCTCGCCTGGACAGCTAGATTTATAAGGCCCTGAATTGCCTGGCCATTACAAGTGGAACTGGAGCACACTGCAAATAAAACACGCTTTTTAGGGCTGGGGCGTTTGGCCATTATTATTATAAATAATCATTCCCTGGCAATAATTACAGGATCACAGACGGGAGGCTGTCCTCTCCTGCCACGGCCAACTAACCATGGCAGCAGCTAGAAGCCTGGCCCCCTCCCCTTTTCCTCTCTTTTGCCTTTAGCTCTGCCATCCTGTCTGAGCTGGGAAAGGGGCGGCTGATCTCTCTCCCCAACCCCTTCCGCTGCCCCAACTCTATTGCCCCATACACACGGCCCATGGGGGGCCGGGAGGGACACAGGGGGGACCAGTGACAAGAGAAGTCAGGGCTTGGAGGTGCCTTAGAGAACAGAATGTCCAAGCTGGAAAGGCCCTTAGAACACACAAGGTCAGGGATGGGAGGGACCTCAGAATGTACATACACACTGTCAGAGCTAGGGCTTTAGAACACAGAATGTTGGAGCTAGGAGAGACCTTAGAACACAGAATGTCAGGACTTGGACCTTAGAATAGAGAATGTCAGAGCTAGGAGAGACCTTAGAATACAGAATGTCAGGGCTAAGACCTTATAAGGAACACAGAATATCAGGGCTAGGAGAGACCTTAGACTAGAGAATGTCAGAGCTAAGACTTTAGAACATAAATGTCACGGCTAGGAGGAATCTTAGAACACAGAATGTCCGAGTCAAGAGCTTAGTACAGAGAATGTTAGAGCTAGGAAAGACCTTAGAAAACAGAATGCCAGAGCTAAAACCTTAGAACACAGAATGTTAGAACTAAGACCTTAGTACATGGATCATCAGGGCTAGAAAAAACTTAGAACACAGAATGTCAAGGCTGGAAGGTCTTTAGAACACAAAATTTTGGACTGGTAGGAGCCTTAGAACACACACTGTCAGAGCTTGGACCTTAGAGCATAGAATGTCAGAGCTGGGAAGGAATCTCAAGAGAATCTCTTCCTAAGATCCTAGGTTTGAGGGTTGGAAGACGCCTAAGAAGGTGTTTAGTCCAGTCCCTCTGGTTTACAGATTGGTCATCTAAAGGGCAGGGCAGTGAAAGGACTTTTCTAAAGTGACAAAGCCCTGACTCCAGACCCTATCTTCCAGTTCTTTCCATTCTCTCTCCTTTTACTTTTTTTTTTTTTAAATTGAACCACAGGGGGCAGCTGGGTAGCTCAGTGGAGTGAGAGTCAGGCCTAGAGACGGGAGGTCCTGGGTTCAAACCCGGCCTCAGCCACTTCCCAGCTGTGTGACCCTGGGCAAGTCACTTGACCCCCATTGCCCACCCTTACCACTCTTCCACCTATGAGACAATACACCGAAGTACAAGGGTTAAAAAAAAAAAAAGTAAAAAAAAAAAAATTGAACCACAGCTCTCATTTAGTAAGATTCAGGGAAAAGGAGGTGGTTTGTCCAAGGTGACACCCAACAAGTTCATGACAAAGCCAGCAACAGAATAATAAAGCTACTTCCTGCCCAGGTAATAAGGCTTGCAAAGGTTTGTATGGCACTGTTCTCATCATTTGGTAAGGCTCATCTTCCTCATTTAACAGGGTAGGAAAATGAGGCCCAAAGAGGGAGTTAAATGATTAACATCAAAGCATAGTCACCTATCCTGGTTGTCCAGCTCCCCTCCAGAGCACATATCCAGCTTTGCCACTAATTTACTCCATAGCCTTGAGTAAATCATCTCCTTTCTCTAATTCCCTTTTGGGCTTGATCAGAGAGTCTGAACCTGGGTCTGTGGCTAGATTTCAGGAGGATCGTGAACTGGGGCAGTGGTGAAAATGTCATCTTTATTTTCACTCGCTTTTCCTTCCGTACGGAACGCAGGTAACAAAGCACAATTAGGGGTCCTGGATGTAAAAGATGACCGGAGGATCTCAAAGGCCCTTTCTGGTTCTAGGTTCTGAGGCCCCTTCTGGTCCTCCTATTCTCGGACTCTCCCTGTGTGTCTTGTGTCGTGGAGCAGGGCTACAGTTACCCGGTCAGGGACAAAGCCACCCAGTTTGCTTTCCCCCAAGAAGGGAGGAGAGATGCTCTCTGTGTGTCCTCTGTCGATGGGGGCTACAGTTATCGGGACAGGGACAAAGCCACCCAATCTGGTCTTCCCCAAGAAAGGAAGAGGCCAGAGAAAAGCAACCTATTAGGCCTGTTAATGCTTTAGTGATGACTTGTTCCTCCCAAGGGAAGCCAGCTCTTGTCCGGCTCTCCAAAGCTGATTAAAGATTAAGCAATACCCTTGTCTACACTTGGCACTTCCCTACAAATTTTTCCTGTCTGCTCTTTCACAAAATGAAGGCGGTGGGGGGAGGCGGGGAGGAGAGGCTGAGGAAGGGGGTGGAGGGGGCAGCTCGATTCTATTTATTGGGGTCTGTTCTGGAAACTGCCTAAAAGAAAGGAGGTCAGGAATGGCAGGCAGGGAGAGGTCAATTAATTCAGCTGGAAATGTTATTACAAGTCAAAATTTATTGTCACTGGGCCACATTAGCACTGGCAAAAAGGACATTAGGTTGCCCCCCTACTGAATAAGCAGATAAATTAGAGGCATCTGGAGAGCAGAATGAAGGGAGAGATTATACTGAAATTTAGCCGCCAAGGTCTGAGCCACGAATCCATCAGTCCCACCAGTTATGTCCAATAAATTAGGCGAGATAAGGATTGAAAGATGGTGTATTAAAGGTAACATTCATTTCTGAACTGGCACCAGGACCTCAAGGCCTCTCCCCTCCCGGGCACTTAACCCAGTGCTTTTCCAGGCAGCTCCCAAGCAGCATTAGCGGCGGCAGGAGGGAGGGGTGGAGGGAGGTCTGGAGGAGGAGGAGGAGGAGGAGGAGGAGGGAGGCCCAAGAAGGCGGGCTGCCTGCTCACCCAAGTTTTCCCCATGGCTGGGTTAAGCCGTTAGCACAAAGCACTTACGTTTAATTGTGGGAAATGCTGCAGAGAGAGAAATGAAATGTGACTCCCTCGCGCAAGCCTTGCAACCCCCTCTGGCGGTCCCCATCCTGGGATCCCCCCTCCCCTCCGGATGGAGCTGGAGCGCGATTTGCAATGGCTCCAGCTGTTCTCCTCGGGAGCTCCCTTAAACAACAGCTGCCAATTATGGAGAATGAGGTGGCTTGGGGGTGGGGGCCATGGCACAGAGGTGGGTGGGAAGGAAGCTGGGATGTGGGAGCCACGGAAGGGGGAGCAGAGGACGACTAGAGCTTTCTCTCACTAGTCTCCCCCAGCCTGAGGAGGTGGGGGGTGGTCCGGGCATGGTTTTCTGGAGGGCTCCACCCAGGGATGGAGCAGGGGGCAGGGCCCACACACAGACCACTTCTGGGGTTCCTCCTGTTCCTCACTGGCCCCCTCCCTGGAACCCAGCACCCTAGAAGGGCCACAGAACATGTCTCGAAGACAACTGCTGCCCAACAGGGCTGGCGTTTGAATCTAGAATGGTGCAGAGCAGGAGTTCTTAACCTGAGGGTCTTACCCGCCCCCCTCTCATGGGTCCATGGCTAGATTCCAGGGGGTCCGTGAACTTGGATGGGGGAAAGAATGACAACTTTATGGTCACTAGCTTCTAACTGAAACTGAACACTGCCTTTGATTATTTGAAGCCACGGTTCCAAGAAGGGGGCCCCATAGGCTTTTTGGACTGGGGCCCCCCAAAAGATTAAGAACTCCAGGGCGAGAGGAAAGAACACTGGATCTGGGCTCCACATACCTAGATTTGAACCTCAGTTCTGTTAATTGTGTGGTCCTAGGGCAAACCACCTAAATCCTTTTAGCTTCAGTTTCCTCATCTGTAAAATGGGGTGGGAACAGACTATGACTTCTAAGGTTCCTCCTTGCTTTAAATCTATGTTTTTATGAAGGGGATATTTTTAATGTAGTCTGAAACTGGATGGTCCAGGAACAGAGCGGAAAGGAGGAGGGAGGAGGGAGGGATCCCCTAACCTTAGTGTAGGAATCTGGATGAATCACAGAACCACCCAATCTATGTCTTAGTTCCCTCTTCTGTAACACAAGGATAGTGAAGTGGCTCCCTTGCTCAAATGCCTATTCTTATTTCTGTGATGACTGATTATCTCAATCTCTTCCTCTTTCTAACTCTCCCTTCCTCCCTCCCTCTCCCTCCCTCTCTCTCTCTCCTTCTTCCTCCCTCCCCCCTCTCCGTGATGCTCCCCAGTCTCTCTCTCTCTCTCTCTCTCTCTCTCTCTCTCTCT
>NW_025388472.1:0-4389 GCF_016433145.1 Gracilinanus agilis | reverse complement strand
CTCTCTCTCTCTCTCTGTCTCTCTCTCTCTCTCTCTCTCTCTCTCTCTCTCTGTCTCTCTCTCTCTTTCTCTCTCTCTCTCTGTCTCTCTCTCTCTCTCTCTCATACACACACACACACTTTCACTTTTCCCCTTTCTCTCCCTCCCATTCTCCCATTCCCACGATGCTTTACTAAATTCTTCAGGCCAATGGGAATTGGTCTGGTAAAGGCACAAACCTCTACAAGAGGGAGTCAACTAACTTGTGTCTGTAGCCCTCTAACCCTCAAGATCATGACAGTGACACGCAGCTAATATTCTAGTGTTCATCCCAGAACAGCTTCCAGCTGGAAAAGCTAGTCAACAGACTGCATAGGAAATCAGCACGATGCTGGTCAGGCCAGCCCTCCTCCTCCTTCCCTTAGCCTGTGAAGGGCAACTCCCTTCAGGACTCCAGATATGGAACACTCCATCCTATCCCAAAGCCTCTCTTACCAACCCCCATACCTATCCCAGAACCAGTCTCTCTGACAGTCTCCCTCTATTGGGAAAGATTTCCTGATTGTTCCCCACTACAACGGCCACAGAGATCCAGGAATCACCTGACTCCATTTCTTCTCTTTGGCTTATATATCAAGCCTCACTCTGCTTCGTCAGCCAAAATATTTATATCATCTCTCTGCAGATTCAATAACGTCTTCACCTCGTCGTCTCTCCACTGCATTCTCTTTTTAAAACAATTTCTTCTACAAACTCCAAACTGACAGATACAAACACACATATGTGGCCCTTCTATACCCCCCAAATCAACGGCAAGTATTACACCCATCGCACCATCACGAGGTAGACTCCCCTCCCTATCCGTCTATTCCCCCCAAACCTACAGAAAAACACAGACCAGGATCATACAGCAGGGCACAGCTCAGCCTTGCTGGCCTTCTCTCGTTCTCACACCAACCCTGATCTCTATGTCTTTGCACAGGCACAGCCAGGCTAGAGGCTGCTCCTTCTTCACCTCCATCTCTCTGAATCCCTCTTTTTCTTCAAGCCAGAGCTCCAGCACCTCCTTCTATGTGAAGCCTTTCCTTATTCCCTCCCCGCCCATGATGACCTCCTATTTATTTTTATTTTATTCAGCATATACTTCTATATGCACATCTTGCTCCTAGAATGCAGGCAAGTTGGGGGATATTTTTATAACCGCAATTCCTAGCCCAGCGCCTACCTAAAAATAGCTAGCATTTATATAGTGCTTACTATGTGCCAGGCACTGTGCAAAAGTGCTTTACAATTATTACCTCATTTGATCCTCACAATAACCCTGGGAGGGAGGTGCTATTATGATGTCCTTTCTACAAACAAAGAAACTGAGGCAGGCAGAAATTAAGTAACTTGCCCCAGGGTCACACAGCAAGTTGGTATCTGTGACTAAATTTGAATTCAGGTCTTCCTGACTCTAGGCCCACCTCACTGCCCCACACACAGTTGGGGAAAAAAAAAAAAAGGTTTGCTGCTAACCAATTGTCTTATCTGCAGTGCTGTAGAGCCTAACTAACCAGAGATCACAGATCCATTTAAAGATTCGAGTATTCACAAGGCTAGGACCCCTTTGAAACCAGATTACTCCAAGCCACTGGACAACTTCCACTAGCTTCTGGTACTTACCTAAAAAGATATTGCCCAGTGGTCAGAGAAGAAAGACTGTCTAGTCATTAGAGTAGCAATATCTTAAAGCAATTTTGGTGGCACTGAATAGCATGTCCTTCTTTTACACTGAGTGGAAAAAGAGGAAGAGGAAGGGGTTGGTATGAAATTCTCTCCCAAATTCCCAAAACCAAAGGCATTTTTGTACTATTTGGAAGCGTGAGTATACAGGTGAAATAACAATCCTTTACCTCTGCAGGATACTCTGTCGTTTCCAAAACACTTTTGCACACATGGCTTATTTGGATCTTACAAAGGAGCCCTAGCAGCTAGGGGGCACAGCAGAGAGAGTGCTGGGCCTGGAGACTCAGCCACTGGGGGGGGGGTGACCTGAGAAGGAAATGGCAAGCTACTCTAGTACCTTTGCCAAGAAAACCCTGGGGACAATTTATGGTCCAAGGGGTCACAAAGGGAAGGACACAACTGAACAGCCATAACAAGGTGCCTAGGAGATGGGTGCTGTCTTACCCGTTCCAGAGAGAATCCCGACCAGGACTAGAAAGAAGCCCAATCTCCAGATACATTCCCTCTCCATTCTGTTGCCTCTATCCATTCTTTTTTTTAAACCCTTACTGAAGTACTAGTTTTAAGGGGAAAGAGCAATAAAGGCTAGGCAATGGGGGTTAAGTGACTTGCCCAGGGTCACCCAGCTAGGAAGTATCTGAGGCCACATTTGAATCAAGGACCTCCTGTCTCCAGGCCTGGCTCTCTATCCAATGTATTACCTCACCACCCCTGCCTTTATCCATTCTTTATTTTAGTTATGAAGCACTTCTGGTTGCAAGGCACCACACTAGGAGTACAACAGAGACCCTGCTCTCCAGGATATTATATTCCACAGGGGCAAGTGGAGATGGAGAGACGGACCTATCCATGCCCACATATCCCTGCTCCAGCAGGAAATAAACCAAAGGCCAAGACAGGGCCAAGTAAAGTTCTGTGAGAAACTGAAGTGGAAAAACTAACCTTTCTGGGAAGTAGGAGTCAGGGAAGGCCTGAAGGAGCAGGTAATATGTGAGAAAGTCCTTCAAAGGATAGACTCTAAAAAATGGGAATGTGATGGGTATATATGACACCTGCATGTGTATGTGTAACATATTACATGTGCACGTGAATATCAACAAACATGTGTGTGCATGTAAATGTTTGGGCTAGTCACAAAAGTTTTATTCAGGCAATGATAGGGTATCACAACTTTAGAAAAGCTGGTTAGAAAAGAAAGGGTTGCTGGGTCAGTGTTCTATTTCAAGCAATGATGCCCTGCCCCTCGGGTTCCTCCTAGAGTGTAGCCTTGCAGCTGTTTCTTTCAGCAAATCAGTAAACTTGGGAGTGCAAACTACACCCACTACATGAGGCTTAATTACTCAGGGCCCCTGGGGAAGTTCAGAGAAGAAGAAAAGGGGTCTGAGCTTTTCTGCAACCTGTACCTGACTAGGAATCTTCAAACACTTCCTCAGGCCAGTGTCCCTGGTTAAGGAATCTAAGTTACTTCACCCTAAGCTCAGGTGGCCTAGGAAATTGGAGGCAGAGGACATGGAATGGAATCCCTGACTCTCCCACGGAGGACCTCGGACATTAGGCATTGAAGGAGATGACAGCGGGCTGGCGTTGGGGTCAGGTGAACCCCAATGTGCTCCAATTTCCTCATCTATTAAAATTAAGATAATGGCACCTACCCCATTTGGATTTACTGTATTTGTATATTTATTTGTAAACCTTAAATCTACATAAAGGTTCATCATTATTATTACTATTAATAATAATACCCTTGTGGCTTTAACAAGATGCTTAATTTTTCAGGGCCTAAGTTTCCTCTTCAGCAAAATGAGAGTTGAATCAAATGATCTCTTTCCAGTTCTAAATCTGACAATACTCTGGAAGTCTCCCAGGTTTCAAATGTTCAGCCTCAACTGAGGCAACCACACGGAGCCCCAAGTAAAAAGAAAATCACAGCCTCAAAGCATCCAAGAAGCAAGAGGCAATGGAATAGTAACTACCCTGGGCTTCAAGGTGCCGAGGTATGGGCTTATTAACTCCAAACCCATCCCCTCCCACATCATCCCCTTTAGGCCTCCTTCCCTGGGACTGCTACTTTCTTGAGACTGCCCACTTCAAGCAGCTGGATGATGCACTTGTTAGAGCACTGGACCTGGGAGTCAGAAAGACTCAAGTTCAAATTGTGCTTCAAATTTACCAGCAAATAGATTTTCATTTCTCTCAGCCTTTCCCCCCATTTACAGAATGGGGATAATAATATCCCCTAACTAGGGGCAGTTAGGCAGCTCAGCAGATTGAGAGCCAGGCTTAGAGAAGGGAAATCCTGGCTTCAAATCTAGCTTCAGATTCTCCTTGCTGTGCAACCCTGGGCAAGGCACTTTAACTCCCATTGCCAAGCCCTTACCACTCTTCGGTCCTGGAACTAATACACGGTATTGACTCTAAGATGGAAGGTAAGGATTTTAATAATAATAAAAAATTCCCTTAACTCATAATGTTGTGATGATCAAATGAAATGATACACATAAATCACTTTGCAAACCTTAAGATGCTCTATAAATGTTAGCTATTATTAGTTCTAGGTTCCCTGAACAAAATACGTCCACCTCTCACCATAACCAGCCAGAGAACTTACCAGGAGAAAAAGAAAGAAAGAAGGAAAGAAGGAAAGAAGGAAAGAAGGAAAGGAAGGAAGGAAGGAAGGAAGGA
>NW_025388471.1:5418-6179 GCF_016433145.1 Gracilinanus agilis | reverse complement strand
GAAAATCAATAAAACCTACTAATAGACAAAAATAATCTGAAAATGCATGCAATGTTCCACATTTGCAAAGGTCCCATTTATGCAAAAGAGTAAGGGGAGGAGTCTTCTCATAACTATTCTTTTGAGTCTTGGAAAGGGATACTTTAAAGATATTAGGTAACCCCAGTACTATCAACTCCCACATCTGGGATATTTTCTGGTCTACTTGCTAAATCTGTATTGTATCCCAATTAACTGTAATTCATTATAACAATTCTTTTTAATCTTGTCCTTCCTGCTCAATGATAGTTAAGCAGTGCTAGGGTTTTGTTTTATTTTTTTTAATTTATTTATTTATTTATGAGTTCCATTTGCTTTCTCCTCTGGGGGGTATTTCTTATCTTAACTGGTTCAGGAGAAGACTGTTAGCCTAGGAGCTGCACACTATAAAAGCAAGCCTTAAGAGATTTTTCCCTGAGGCTTCTGTATGACATGCACAAATTTTTCAGGGAGGGTCCCAGCACTCTTTCAGTCTCCCTAGAGAGAGCATAGAATTGTAATACAAAATATACCCTCTGCTCAGCCCCTTTGCACCAACATAGAATATAGTTCTTAAGTGAAGCCCATTTATAATGGAGAGAATAGCTTTTACCAAATAATAGCAACATGAATGAAAAGTAAGCTAAATTCCCAAAAGAATTCTCTCTGTCTCTGTCTCTGTCTCTGTCTTTGTCTGTGCCTCTCTCTCTCTCTCTCTCTCTCTCTCTCTCTCTCTCTCTCTC
>NW_025388471.1:0-5318 GCF_016433145.1 Gracilinanus agilis | reverse complement strand
ACCGCTCTCTCTCTCTCTCTCTCTCTCTCTCTCTCTCTCTCTCTCTCTTTCTCTCTCTCTCTCTGTCTCTGTCTCTGCCTCTCTCTCTCTCTCTCTTTCTTCTTCTTCTTCTTCTTCTCCTTCTCTCTCTCTTCTCCCCCTCCTCTTCTTCCTCTCTCTTCTTCTTCCCCCTCCTCTCTTTTTCTCTCTCTCTTTCTGATTGTCTTTCTGTATCTCTCCTAATTTCTTATTTTCACTTTAAAAAGAAGGTAAATACTACTTAGGTGGGAAATATATATGTAAGCTCCTACAAATATATACATGTATTATGTTTACACCTATACACACACACACACATATATATATATATATATATATATACCCACATAAAAAATAATTCTTTAGCAATCGAAACTCTCCAAACTTAGTTAGACTGGTCTACAGATAACAAACGTATAGATATTTCACTAGTCTGTAGTCAAAGTCTCCTTAATACAGTCTTTTAAGGATCCTTAAAAAGACCTTCAGAGATCTGTCAACCTAAGGTTATCTCCTCATCATGTTGATACATCCATGGAGAACTACAGTAGTGAGTCAGTCTACAGATTAACAAAAATTGCTGACTTTCTTCTTCTCTTTACATTTTAGAAGATGAATAAAACATGTAAACAATAATGATAATAGCATATTTGTAGCACTTACTATGTGCTAGGCATTGTGCTAAGAACTTTGAACTTTATATCATTTGAGCCTCATGACAGCTTTGGGAGGTAGTTGCTAGTATTACTCCAATTTTATAGTTAAGGAAAATGAGACAAACAGATAAACACCCAGAACCACAAAGCCATTTAATGTCAGAGGCTGAATTTGAATTCAGGACTTTATGAATCCAGACCTACCACTCTAAGTACTATGCCACTTTTTGTTGCTGATCAGTAATTTTTTTCCATCAAGTCCAACTCTTCATGGTCCCATTGAAGTTTTTCTTGGCAAAGACACTAGAGTGGTTTGCCATTTCTTTCTCCAACTCATTGGAAGATAAAGAAATCAAAGCAAATTGGGTTAAATGACTTTTCAGAATTATACAGCTAGTGAAGTGCCAGAGGCCATACTTGAACTCAAGAAAAGTTTTACTGACTCCAGGACCAGCCTTCAATCTACTGCTCCACTTAGCTGCCTCATCATGCCACCTAGCTGTTTTTGTATCAGTCATCAGTCACTTATGAATTACCTATTCTGTGCCAGCTACTATACTAGTTTCAGGGAATCTTATTGTTGTTAAGTGGTTTCAGTCATGTCTGACTCTTTGTAACCCCATTTGGGCTTTCTTGGAAGAGATACTGGAATAGTTTGCAATTTCCTTCTCTAGCTCATTTAACAGATGAGGAACTGGAGCAAACAGGATTAAGTGACTTGCCCAGAATCATATAGCTAGTGTCTGAAATCAGATTTGAACTCATGAAGATTAGTCTTCCTGACTTCAGGCCCAGGACTCCATCTACTCCACTGCCTAGTTGCCCAAATCTCTGAAGATACAAAATAAAAAATTAAATCATCTTGCCCTCAAGGAATTTATATGCCCTAAATGTATATTATTGCCAGTTTAAATATTATCTACCTATTTTCCAAACTGTTAATTTGGAGAGAAGGAGTTGGGTAGCAGAAGGAAAAGTAGAGGATCTAGAGAATAAGGAGAATAATGAATTAGTAGCAAAAGTGATATAAATCTATTTTTCTAATATGCAGTTCCATGATAGGCAGCCTAGCACAGTGGAAAGATGGCCTTAGAGCCCAGAAGATTCCTTTTCAAGGTGTGCCTCTGACACATTCTAATTTTGTAACCCCTGGCAAGTCACTCAATCTTCCAGTGTCCCTTAACCTTCAAGTCTGTAAATTGAAGAGATGGGGCTGTCCTGTCATTGTAGAAGAAATTTCCTCAGAGATTGCGCCATACAAATAAAATCACAAGACTTTTCTCCACTAAGATGCTATATAGCAGTGCTTAATTTAATGTGTTTGGTTGGAAGTAAGGACAGGAAGAGAATACAGACTTGGCATTACATAAGTATAAGACATTTGAGGTAGGGAAACTCCTTCCCTGTGTAGAGAAAGGCACCTCATCTGTTATTTTCAGTCTTGTGGGAAGAACTGAGAGGTTAAGTCACTCAGGATGTGTCACATGTGGGATTTGAACCTCGGTATCCTTAGCTCTAAGACCAGACTTTCTTGCCTACAGCACTAGCATCATATCACTAAATAGTAAAAGGAACAATAGCTAACATTTATAATGCTTACTCTATGCCAGGCACTTGAAAATTATTATCTCATTTGGTCCTCACAAGAATCCTGGGAGGTAAGGGTTATTATAATTTTCCCTTCTTTACAGATTAGGAAACTGAGGCAAACAAAGAATAAGCTACTTAGCCAAGGTCACACAGGTGATAAGTGTTTGAGGACACATTTGAACTCGAGTCTTCACGTCCCCAGATTGTGCTCTCTATCTGCTACAACACCTACACATTTACGCTACAAATCATATGAACTCTCAGAAAAGTCATCTGCTGAAAAGATGGCATGCCTGACTTTTTTGAAGTCGTTTCGATTCCATTCCCTATTCTTCTAAAAGCTGACAAGGTCCAACCAGTTCCACATGTGATAAAATCAGAAAAGGCCTGATTCTGTTCCTTCCCCCTTCCAGAAGGGAAGGTAAGATCAGTAGTCAAGATCTGCATTAGATTTGCACAGTAGCTATTTGAACAAAGACTTGTCCCTTGTAGATAATCTTTTAAACTCAAAGGCAAAATCCCTTTAGCTCATCTGGTATATATGAGGCTAAATGTCTCCAAACTGCTTCTAATCTCAGAAGAGCTCTATCTTTCTGCCTGAAGTTAAAAAGGCACTTCAACATTTTCTCTCTCTCTCTCTCTCCTTCTCTCTCTCTCTCTCTCTCTCTCTCTCTCTCTCTCTCTCTCTCNGGTATATATGAGGCTAAATGTCTCCAAACTGCTTCTAATCTCAGAAGAGCTCTATCTTTCTGCCTGAAGTTAAAAAGGCACTTCAACATTTTCTCTCTCTCTCTCTCTCTCTCTCTCTGACCCTGCTGCTAGGACCAAGGTAAACCGGGTAACTTTGAGAGGACAGCACTTTATTCCTAAGCAACACGACTCCTAAATATCCCTTAAGTGAGTAGCACACGCACGCCTCCTATTCTAGGTGATAAACTCGGCAAATGTCATTAGCCTCGATTCGTGATGGGGAAATGGAGGCTGAGAAGTCTGACCACTTGGAAGACAGACACGGAGTCTATGAGGAAAGAGCTTCTGCTCTCAAGGTCAGCCAGGTACTGACTTTTACACACAGTTTTATAGTAAAATATTCAGCATGGGCGTGCTGGAGCCCGATTCAACCAACTTGCCATTGTTGAATTTTTAGGGTGAACATTTACACCTCAGAAATCAACAAAAGTTATGCCAGCCTTGATGTTTACTTTATTGATTTTCAACTTAAGGATATGATGGAGAAAATGCTACAAATGCCTCTTAAGCTTAGAAATCTGTCATCTATACAATTATTTTCATTTGCCAGCAGGCTGATACCAAGGATCATGCCTTAGAGGTGTCGACACTCGAAGTTTTGTGCCCTAGGCATAAGTCGCACATCATTTCTACATATACTTAAATAAATTTAGGAGGAGTACACAAAGGATATCATCTACCAGCACAATGATCTGATTGGTTCAAATGTGATTTTACTGTCACAAAAAAGAATACTATAGTCTAGACCAGTAATGGGCAAACTACAGTTAGGGGCCAGATGCAGCCCCCTGAAATGTTCTATCCCTCCCGCAGGACATTATTCCTAATCTGACGAAATATAGTAAGTAGGGTACAGTACAATGAAACTTCAAAAGAGTTGCCTTAGAACCAGACTGACAGATGAGCATTTCCTTTCCTTTGGCCCCCTCTTTAAAAAAGTTTGCCCATCACTGGTATAGAGTGTTTGCTCTGGCATTACATAGACCTAGCTTCAAGTTCTATTTTGGACACTTACTTTATGACCATGAAAAAGTCATTTGGCATCTCGAACCCTCAGTTTCCTCCTCTGCAAAGTCAGAATAATAAGACCCATTGCACAGGTGTCGTGAAGCTTTTAAAAAATGATGCAGGGGGCAGCTGGGTAGCTCAGTGGATTGAGAGTCAGGGCTAGAGATGGGAGGTCCTAGGTTCAAATCCAGCCTCAGACACTTCCCAGCTGTGTGACCCTGGGCAAGTCACTTAACCCCCATTGCCTAGCCCTTACCACTCTTCTGCCTTGGAGCCAATACACAGTATTGATTCCAAGATGGAAGGTAAGTGTTTAAATATATATATATGTATATATAATGATGCAAAAAGGCCTTTATGAACCTCAAGATGTTATCTTTAAGCTGGTGGAGGGGGGGATCAGTTAGTTGTGTTCAAATCTTTGGGACCCCATTTGGGAATTTCTTGGCATAGATAGCGGAGTGCTTTCCTATTTCTATCTCCAGTTCATTTTATACACGAGGAAACTGAGGAAAACTGGGCTAAATGACTTGTGCAGGGTCACAGAGCTAGAAAGTATCTGAAGCTGTATTTGAATTTAGTCCTTCTGACTAGTGCTGGCACTCTACCCATTGCACCATCTAGCTACCCCTAGCTGTCATTATTACTGTGAAGTGAGAAGCAATGAGACCATGGAAAAAAAACACAAAATCCAGAGATGACGTGTTCAAACCTCACCTCTGTCATGTACATTCTGTGTGATCTTAGAAAAGTCACTTCAACCGGCTTGAGCTTCTGTTCCTTCAAAGGCAACATAAGGGGGTTGGGCAAGATGGCATATATATATATATGTATGTATATATACATATTCATTATCTTCTCTATATATAAATATATAGAGAGGGAAGTATTCTCTCTCTATATATATGTATGCATATATAGGAGTATAAATGTATATGTGTATATATGCACATATATATTATGAGCAAGAGGAAGAAAGAATAAAAAGGAGAAAGAAGAGGTAAAGAAAGAGAAAGAAAAGGAGAAAAAGGAAGAGAAAAAGAAAGGGATAGGGAAGGAAGGAGAGAGGCAGAGAGACAGAGACAAAGACAGAGTCAGAGACAGACAGAAAGAGTAGGGAGAGAGACAGAGAGACAGACAGAGACAGAAAGAGGAGAGACAGCAAGTAAACGAGAAAGAAACAGGGAGGGAGAGAGGCAGAGACAGAGGGAGAGCGAAAGAGACAGGGAAGAGAGAGACAGACAGAGAGAGACAGAGAGACAGAGATGATGATGAAGAAGAAGAAAGAAGAAGAAG
>NW_025388470.1:5039-5323 GCF_016433145.1 Gracilinanus agilis | reverse complement strand
TTCAACATTAGGAAAACCATCCACATAATTGACCATATCAACAGTCTAACAAACAAAAATCACATGATTATCTCAATAGATGCTGAAAAAGCCTTTGACAAAATACAGCATCCATTCCTATTGAAAACACTGAAAAGTATAGGAATAGAAGGACCTTTCCTAAAAATAATAAACAGTATATACCTAAAACCATCAACAAACATCATATGCAATGGGGATAAATTAGAAGCCTTCCCAATAAGATCAGGAGTAAAACAAGGATGCCCATTATCACCTCTATTATT
>NW_025388470.1:4688-4945 GCF_016433145.1 Gracilinanus agilis | reverse complement strand
AAAATAATAAACAGTATATACCTAAAACCATCAACAAACATCAAATGCAATGGGGATAAATTAGAAGCCTTCCCAATAAGATCAGGACTAAAACAAGGATGCCTATTATCACCTCTATTATTCAACATAGTACTAGAAACACTAGCAGTTGCAATTAGAGAAGAAAAAGAAATTGAAGGTATCAAAATAGGCAAGGAGGAGACTAAGCTATCACTCTTTGCAGATGATATGATGGTCTACTTAAAAAATCCTAGAGA
>NW_025388470.1:0-4591 GCF_016433145.1 Gracilinanus agilis | reverse complement strand
CTATCACTCTTTGCAGATGATATGATGGTCTACTTAAAAAATCCTAGAGAATCAACTAAGAAGCTTGTAGAAATAATCAACAACTTTAGCAAAGTTGCAGGATACAAAATAAATGCACATAAATCATCAGCATTTCTATATATTTCCAACACATCACAGCAGCAAGAGGTAAAAAGAGAAACACCATTTAAAATCACCCTAGATGATATAAAATACTTATGAATCTATCTATCAAAACAAACACAGGAATTATACGAAAACAACTACAAAACACTTTCCAAACGATTAAAACTAGATCTAAACAATTGGAAAAACATTGATTGCTCATGGATAGGATGAGCTAACATAATAAAAATGACCATTATACCCAAATTAATTTACCTCTTTAGCGCCATACCAATCAAACTACCAAAAAAACTTTTTCACTGAATTAGGAAAAACTATAACAAAGTTCATTTGGAATAACAAAAGATAAAGAATATCAAGGGAAATAATGAAAAAAAAATGTGAAGGGGGCCTAGCAGTACCAGATATTAAACTATACTATAAAGCAGCAGTCATCAAAACAATATGGTACTGGCTAAGAGATAGAGAGGAGGATCAGTGGAATAGACTTGGGGTTAATGACATCAGCAAGACAGTGTATTATAAACCCAAAGAGCCCAACTTTTGGGACATGAATCCACTATTTGACAAAAACTGCTGGGAAATTTGGAAAACAATATGGGAGAGATTAGGTCTAGATCAACATCTCACACCCTACACCAAAATAAATTAAGAATGGGTGAATGACTTGAATATAAAGGGGGAAACTATAAACAAGTTAAATGAACACAGAATAGTTTACTTGTCAGATCTGTGGGATAGGAAAGACTTTAAAACCAAGCAAGAGTTAAGAGAAAATTACAAAATGTAAATTAAATGGTTTTGATTATATTAAACTAAAAAGTTTTTGTACAAACAAAAACAATGTAGTCAAAATCAGAAGGGAAACAACAAATTGGGAAAAAATCTTTATAACGAAAAACTCGGACAGGAGTCTAATTACTCAAATATACAAGGAGTTAAAGCAATTGTATAAAAAAATCAAGCCATTCCCCAATTGATAAATGGGCAAGAGACATGAATAGGCAATTTTCAGGTAAAGAAATCAAAAGTATCAATAAGCACATGAGAAAGTGTTCCAAATCTCTAATAATTAGAGAAATGCAAATCAAAACAACTCACCTCACACCTAGCAGATTGGCTAAAATGAAAGAAGGGGAGAGTAATGAATGCTGGAGGGGATGTGGCAAAATTGGGACATTAATGCATTGCTGGTGGAGCTGTGAACTGATCCAGCCATTCTGGCTGGCAATTTGGAATCATGCTCAAGGGGCTATAAAAGAATGCCTGCCCTTTGATCCAGCCATACCATTGCTGGGTTTGTACCCCAAAGAGATCATAGATAAACAGACTTGTACGATAATATTTATAGTTGTGCTTTTTGTGGTGGCAACAAATTGGAAAAGGAGGGTATGTCCTTCAATTGGGGAATGGCTGAACAAACTGTGGTATATGCGGTCGATGGAATACTATTGTGCTAAAAGGAATAATAAACTGGAGGAGTTCCAGGCGAACTGGAGAGACCTCCGGGAACTGATGCAGAGCGAAAGGAGCAGAGCCAGAAGAACTCTATACACAGAGACTGATATTCTGTGGTAAAATCGAATGTAATGGACCTCTATACCAGCAGCAATACAATGACCCAGGACAATTCTGAAGGATTTATGGTAAAGAATGCTACCCACATTCAGAGGAAGGACTGCAGGAGAGGAAACACATAAGAAAAACAACTGCTTGAATGCATGGGTCGGGGTGGACATGATTGAGGGTGTGGACTCGAAGCTACCACACCAATGCAACTACCAACAATTTGGAAACTGGTCTTGATCAAGGACACATGACAAAACTAGTGGAAATGTGCATCGGCCATGGGTGGGGGGAGTGCGGGGGGCGAAGGGGAAAGGAGGAGCATGAATCATGTAACCATGTTAAAAATGAATATTAATAAATGTTTAAAAAAAACTTGCAATCTGATGGAGGGGAGAAATAGCAAACAAGTATAAGCTAAAAAGCACTAAAAGTAAGAAATGTTGAGAAAGGCAATCTGTAGGAGATAGGATTTCAGTGGGACTTTATTTTTTTAATAATAATTATTATAAATAAATTGCATTTTAGTTTCATTTTTTAAAGCAATAATAACTACAAATAAATAAATAAATGAATGAATAGATCGAAAATAAATAAATAAATAGATGTTGAAAGTGATAAATAAATGAGAATTTAAGGAAAACCCTTACCTTCCGTCTTGGAGTCAATATTGTATATTAGCTCCAAGGCAGAAGAGTGCTAAGGGCTAAGCAATGGGGGTGAAGTGACTTGCCCAGGGTCACACAGCTGGGAAGTATCTGAGGCCAGATTTGATCCTAGGACCTCCCGTCTCCAGGCCTGGCTCTCAATCCACTTAGCCACCCCGCTGCCCCCTCAGTGGTACTTTGAAGGAAGCAAAGGAAGGGAGCAGGTGGAAATAAAGAGGGAAAGCGTTCCAGGTAGGAGACATGCCCGCAGCTGAAAGATTGAGTGTCTTATCTGTGGATAGCCAGGAGGCCAGGATCACTGGATGGTAGTAGATACTTAAACTGAACTGAAGAAACCTCAGAATCTCACCACTTTTTGAACCCTCTGTCCCCTTTACAGTATCCCTAAGAGATGGTCACCCAGCCTCTGTCTGAATACTTGCAGTGAGAAGCAGCAACTTGTCCCATTTTCTAATAGTACTTTTTTGGGGGGGATAATTTTCCTGATTTTTAATTAGTTGGTGAATATTTATTAAGTGCCTATTATGTGCCAGGCACTGGCATGGTTTTTATAAGGAAAAGAGTGCTCCTTGCTGATATAGCAGATAGCATCTGGTTGTTTTCCTATCTCTTAATATCACAGGCAGGGACATTTTTTCTACTTAAAAAACTCTTTTCCTGCTTAAAATTCTCCCTTCCTGCCTATTTCTGCCACACCCCATGCTAGTACAGCCACGACGGACTCAGGCTAGCCTGATCTGACAATACCTAGTAGCTCCATGACTTTCTACTTGCCCTGGTATAAAGGGGATTTCAACTAAGTCATCCCACCTTGGGAAGACTGATGGAGACACCATTGGAATTATGTGTCAAATTTCTAAAGAATGACTGTTGGGGCAGCTGGGTAGCTCAGTGGATTGAGAGTCAGGCCTAGAGACGGGAGGTCCTGGGTTCAAATCCGGCCTCAGACACTTTCCAGCTGTGTGACCCTGGGCAAGTCACTTGACCCCCATTGCCTACCCTTACCACTCTTCCACCTATGAGCCAATGCACAGAAGTTGAGGGTTTAAAAAAAAAAAAAGAGTGACTGTAGCTATCTCCTTATTTTCTGGTCATAATCCCCAAAGCAGCCGACCTGGTGTCCTGGAACCCCTCTAGTTCTCTTCTTCCCTCAGCATCCCTGTTCTGTTCTCGTACCCACGTCTATTTTTGAGCCTCCTTCAACGAGATGATCTTAATGGGGTTATTGCTTTGCATGTTATTGGTCTGCCAGATTCTTTCTGAGAAATCCCCTTTAAGTCCTGTAACTGCTATTAACAACTGGTTTAAAGGGTAAATGTCAGGTCACTCACTGCCTCTGGAGAATTCAAGACTTGTTTGGCCAGTGGCAGGAAAGGGTAAAGGAACATGGGAGGAGGAACTAGAAGAGACCCTGTTGTTGTTAGATCATTTAGCCATGTCTGACTCTTTGTGAGTCCATTTTTATGGGGGTTTTCTTGGAAAAGCTCCTGGAGTAGTTTGCCATTGCCTTCCCTGGGGTCCCCATTTACAGCTGGGGAAGCACAAAGGATGAGAGATTTGGGGAAAGTTCCACAGCTTGTAAGTATCTGAGACCACGTTTGAACTCGAGTTCTCCTGCCATTCTATAGACTGCACCACCCAGCTGCCTCCAGAAGGAACTTTGGAGATCATAAATCTGTAACTGAAAGGGAATCCCGACATTTTACAAGTGAAGAAGCCCCCAGACATTTCATGACCACACCAACATAGAATAACACATGATAACATAGAATAAGAGACAGCCCACAAACTCTGATTCCAGCCCTCTTTCCACAGGACCCACTGATTTATCTCCCTTTCTAAAAAAAAGCAGGTGAGCCTCAAGGTCCTACCACTGCTGACAGAATAAGGCCATTAGAGAGACTAGGCAAGAGCTCGAAACCTCCAACCTCGTAACAAACAACAGTCGTCTCTAGCTTAGCCATTTGGTGTATTTTGTACTTAAGGCTTTACCCGAAGTGC
Organism: Gracilinanus agilis; assembly: GCF_016433145.1. Taxonomy (NCBI): domain Eukaryota; kingdom Metazoa; phylum Chordata; class Mammalia; order Didelphimorphia; family Didelphidae; genus Gracilinanus; species Gracilinanus agilis. The sequence goes on along the minus strand of NW_025388470.1, from coordinate 230 downwards.
ACACGTACAGAGAAAATCAATTCAGTCCAATCAACACACACATTGAGCACCCCATCTAGCCTTTTCTCCAACATCCTTGCCTCCAGCTGTTGCCAAAAGGTCTCACCTAGCTCTTTTGCTCTCCCTCAACCAGCTCTTACACTGAGAACATAAGGGCCAGGATGCAGGTAGGTGGCTCAGGGGATGGAGTGCTGGGCAGGAGGTCTTGGGTTCAAATCTGACCTCAGACA
>NW_025388469.1:0-1122 GCF_016433145.1 Gracilinanus agilis | reverse complement strand
AGAAAATTGTCCAAAAGGAAAAAGTGATGCAAAAATCCAAAGAAGAAAAGAAAAGAATATCTTAAAAAGTAGAACTGATCAAATGGAAAAGGAGATTAAAAGGTCCACTGAAAAAAATAATTTCTTAAAAATTAGAAATAAGCAAATGAAAGCTAATGAATTCATGAGACATCAAAAAGCCATAAAACAAATTCAAAAGAATGAAAAAATAAATATCTCATTGGAAAAGCAACTGACCTGGAAAATAGATCTAAAAGAGATGATTTAAGAATTATTTGGACTATCTGAAAGCTATGATTTTTTTTAAAAGCCTAGACATCATATTTCAAGAAATTATCAAAGAAAACTTGTCCTGGTATTCTTGAACAAGAAGGCAAAGTAGAAATTGAAAGAATACACTGATCACTTCCTGAAAGAGACCCTCAAAGGAAAACTCCCAATAATATTATGGCCAAGTCCCAGAGCTCCCAGGCTAAGGTGAAAATACTGCAAGCTGCCAGGAAGAAACAATTCAAATATGGAGTCACAGTCAGGATTACACAGAATATAGCACTTTCTACATTAAAGACTGGAAGACTTGGAATATGATATTCTGGAAGGCAAAGGAACTAGGCTTATAATCAAGAATAACCTCCCCAGAAAAACTGAACATATCCATTCAGGAGGATAGAAATGGTCATTTAATAAAATAGAGGATTTCCAAGCATTCCTGATGAAAAGACCAAACTTGAACAGAAAATCAGTTGTTTAGATGCATAACTCAAGAGAAGCATAAAAGGATAAACAGGAAAGAGAAAACTTAAGGGATTCAATAAGACCGAACTATTTAAATTGCTATATAGAAAAATGATACTTGCAACTCATAAGAATTTTATCATTTTAGGGCAGTTAGAAGGAATATACATATTCAGAGGGTAAAGGAGTAAATTGAATATGATGACATAAAATCCCCAAACAAAAAACAAAAAATCAAGGGATGAAAAAGAGGATTGCACTAAAAGAAGAGGAAAGGAAAAAGAGTAGGATAAATTATTTCATCTGAAGAGGCACAAAAAGGCTATTAAACATGAAGTGGAGGGCGAGGGTGATGATAGGCAATGCTTAAACTTTACTTTCGTTGTA
>NW_025388468.1:0-1067 GCF_016433145.1 Gracilinanus agilis | reverse complement strand
ATTACCAAGTCAAACATGCACCATATGGAGAATTTGCTAAACCAGGAAATTGGAAAAAACAAACAAACAAACAAACAAACAAACAAACAAACAAACAAAACAAGCAGTTAAAGATTTCTCCAGAAGAGGAAGTGGAGGGGAAGTCTTTTGCTGATCTGAAGGGCTGACCATGGTGGTTGTCACTAGGAGTATGTTGGCTGCAAATGAGCTGCCTTCTTATGACATGAGGACTACAATAGGGTGGCTGGTACTTGGGCTCTCACTAATGACTGTGACAAAGGAAAGTGAGTCAGTCTCTCTGTCAGTCACAGGGATTGAGGATTTACTGCAAACTCTGCACAGGGTCTTCTCAGAGATGAAGAAGCATGAAAATAATAAGCATGAACAGACCCAAAAAAGATTAAATCTCCTTGAAGTTCATACAAATAATCTGGGTGTATTTTGTCACTCCATTCCTTCCCTAACCTGCCTCCAGGGTTCCCAATGGCCATCACCCGAGTCTGCTTCCCATCTAAAGCATTTGACCAGAATGTGGGCATGCAAAGATTTCTGGAAGTGTCATTTCAGCTGCACTGATGACAAGACTGCTATCAACAACAGTGTGGGGAATTAGAGGGACCCCCATCACACAAGGCTCTCCAGTGTACACAAAGAGAGACCTTGATGGGCAACAGTCTGGGTAGGGAATGCCTTTCTGTTGAACATATTTGACTTTTTCATACCTCCACTCCAGCATAATCCTCCTGAGAGTAAGAAAAAGTTCTCACTTCCTTGTGGGGAGGGCTGAAGTGGAAAGTCCAGGGCCTGAACCAGAGAATTTACCTGATGGGGAATGTCTTCTCATAAATGTGAACCCTGAGGGGAAAGCCAGCTCTTTATAACCTTTCTATGATAATTGAAGATGGTGTGAATATCCTGGTTCTTGTATGTTCTTCTCTTGACTCAGAGTTGTTAGAAAACATTGCTGAAAATGCAGAGAATGTGGCTATCCCTGGGGAAAGAAGTGCTGGTCCAGGATGTGGATTGGGCAAACACAGGCAAAGTGTCTGGGCTGAGGTTTGACTGCA
>NW_025388467.1:6676-8543 GCF_016433145.1 Gracilinanus agilis | reverse complement strand
TTTGGAAAGTGTTTTGTAGTTGTTTTCATATAATTGCTGTGTTTGTTTTGGTAGGTAGATTCCTAAGTATTTTATATTGTCTAGGGTGATTTTAAATGGTGTTTCTCTTTCTACCTCTTGCTGCTCTAATGTGTTGGAAATATATAGAAATGCAGATGATTTATGTGCATTTATTTTGTATCCTGCAACTTTGCTAAAGTTGTTGATTATTTCTACCAGCTTCTTAGTTGATTCTCTAGGATTTTTTAAGTATACCATCATATCATCTGCAAAGAGTGATAGCTTAGTCTCCTCATTGCCTATTTTGATACCTTCAATTTCTTTTTCTTCTCTAATTGTTATTGCTAGTCTAGTAGTACTATGTTGAATAATAGAGGTGATAATGGGCATCCTTGTTTCACTCCTGATCTTACTGGGAAGGCTTCTAATTTATCCCCATTGCATATGATGTTTGTTGATGGTTTTAGGTATATACTGTTTATTATTTTTAGGAAGGGTCCTTCTATTCCTATACTTTTCAATGTTTTCAATAGGAATGGATATTGTATTTTGTCAAAGGCTTTTTCAGCATCTATTGAGATAATCATGTGATTTTTGTTTGTTAGACTGTTGAAATGGTCAATTATGTGGATGGTTTTCCTAATGTTGAACCAACCTTGCATTCCTGGTATAAATCCCACCTGATTTACTTGCTGGAGTCTCTTTGCTAATATTCTATTTAAGATTTTTGCATCTATGTTCATTAGGGAGATTGGTCTATAGTTTTCTTTCTCTGTTTTTGATCTCCCTGGCTTTGGAATCAGTACCATATTTGTGTCATAAAAGGAATTTGGTAGGACTCCTTCTTTGCTTATCATATCAAATAATTTGTATAGTATTGGGATTAGTTGTTCTTTGAATGTCTGATAGAATGCACTTGTGAATCTATCAGGCCCTGGCGATTTTTTCTTAGGGAGTTCTTTGATGGCTTGTTCAATTTCTATTTCTGATATGGGATTATTTAGGTATTCTATTTCTTCTGCTGTTAATCTAGGCAGTTTATATTTTTGTAAATATTCATCCATATCTCCTAAATTGTTATATTTATTGCCATATAATTGGGCGAAATAGTTTTTAATGACTGCCTTAATTTCCCCTTCATTAGAGGTGAGGTCTCCCTTTTCATCTTTAATACTGTCAATTTGGTTTTCTTCTTTCCTTTTTCTTATTAGATTGACCAGTACTTTGTCTATTTTATCTGTTTTTTCAAAATACCAGCTTCTAGTCTTATTTATTAATTCAATAGTTCTTTTACTTTCGATTTTATTAATTTCTCCCTTAATTTTTAGTATTTCTAATTTAGTTTTCATCTGAGGGTTTTTAATTTGTTCACTTTCTAATTTTTTGAGTTGCATACCCAATTCATTAATCTCTGCCCTCCATTATTTGTTAATATATGCACTCAAGGATATAAATTTCCCCCTGAGTACTGCCTTGGCTGCATCCCACAGTGTTTGGTAGGATGTCTCATCATTGTCATTCTCTTCAATGAAATTGTTGATTGTTTCTATGATTTCTTCTTTGACAAATTGGTTTTGGAGAGTCATATTGTTTAATTTCCAATTGGTTTTTGATTTGCCTGTCCAGGTGCCCTTACTAATTATTATTTTTATTGCATTATGATCTGAGAAGGTTACATTTATTATATCTGCTCTTTTGCATTTGTTTGCAATGATTCTATGTCCTATTACATGGTCAATCTTTTTGAATGTACCATGTGCAGCTGAGAAGAAGGTGTATTCCTTTTGTCCCTATTTATTTTTCTCCACATATCAATTAAATCTATTTTTTCTAGGACTTCATTGACCTCTCTTACCTCTTTCTTATT
>NW_025388467.1:0-6577 GCF_016433145.1 Gracilinanus agilis | reverse complement strand
ACTTTCGATTTTATTAATTTCTCCCTTGGTTTTTAGTATTTCTAATTTAGTTTTCATCTGGGGATTTTTAATTTGCTCACTTTCTAATTTTTTGAGTTGCATGCCCAATTCATTGATCTCTGCCCTCCTTAATTTGTTAATATATGCACTCAAGGATATAAATTTCCCCCTGAGTACTGCCTTGGCCACATCCCACATAGTTTGGTAAGATGTCTCATCATTGTCATTTTCTTCAATGAAATTGTTAATTGTTTCTATGATTCCTTCTTTGACAAATTGGTTTTGAAGAATCATATTATTTAATTTCCAATTAGTTTTTGATTTTCCTGTCCAAGTGCCCTTACTAATTATTATTTTTATTGCGTTATGATCTGAGAAGGTTACATTTATTTTTTCTGCTCTTTTGCATTTGTTTGCAATGATTCTATGCCCTATAACATGGTCAGTCTTTGTGAATGTGCCATGTGCAGCTGAGAAGAAGGTGTATTCCTTTTTGTCCCTATTTATTTTTCTCCACATATCAATTAGATCTATTTTTTCTAGGACTTCATTGACCTCTCTTACCTCTTTCTTATTTATTTTTTGGTTTGATTTATCTAGATCTGACAGAGGAATATTTAGATCTCCCACTAGTATGGTTTTACTATCTATTTCCTTCTTGAGCTCTGCCAGTTTCTCCTTTATGAATTTGGGTGCAATGCCACTTGGTGCATACATATTGAGCAGTGTTATTTCCTCATTGTTTATACTGCCTTTAATCAGGATGTAATGACCTTCCCTGTCTTTTTTAATCATATCTATTTTTACTTTGGCTTTGTCAGAGATCATAATAGCCATTCCTGCCTTTTTTCTCATTTGATGTCCAAAAGATTTTGCTCAAGCCCTTAACCTTAAACTTGTGTGTGTCTACCCACCTCATATGTGTTTCTTGTAGACAATATATGGTAGGATTTTGGTTTCTGATCCACTCTGCTATTTGCTTTTGTTTTATGTGAGAGTTCATCCCATTCACATTCAGAGTTACAATTATCAGTTGTGCATTCACTGACATTTTTGTATCCTCCCGTAGACCCACCCCTTCTTCTTACACTATTTTCTTTTAAACCAGTGGTTTGCTTTGAGCCAGTATCCCTTATCCCCTCCCTTGATTGACTTCCCTTTCTGCTCCCTCCCTTGTTATTCCCCTTTTTTTGTTTTTTAAAGGCCTAATGAATTCCCTTCCCCTTCTTCTCCCCTCCCTTTTTTGGCCTCCCCACTCCCCTGCTCCCTTTGGTTTGTCCCTTCTGACTTTCTCAGTAGGGTTATATAGAGTTTTTTATCCGAATGGATAATAAAGCTACTCTTCCCTCTCCGGGTTGATTACACTGAAAGTAAGGTTTGATTATTCCCTCTTAATATTCTCTTCCTCTTCTTCTTATAATAGTATTTATCTCCTCCCCTTCCCATGCCTTCTTTGTGTGTAATAGAATATCCTGTTTTTCTTTTTTACTCAGATTTTTCTTGGTGTCCCCTACTATTCCCCCCCTCTTTTCCACCCCCCATGTCATCTTAGACCATTTAGTATCCTTTCCTCTCCCTATGAATTATTCTTCTGGGTGCTATAATAGTGAATAGAGTTCACTACAGAGAATTATACATAGCATTTCTCCATCTAGTAATACAGATAATTAGATCTTATTTAAACCCTTAAAGAGTCAAATTAAAAAATTATAAGTTTTCTTTCTTTTCCCTCTGTTTCTTATTTACCCTTTTCACGTTTCTCTTGATTTTTGTGGTTGGGTATCAAACTTTCCATTTAGTTCTGGTCTCTTTTGTGCAAAAACTTGGGAATCTTCAATTTTTTTGAATGCCCATACTTTCCCCTGGAAGTATATAGTCAGATCCGTGGCTGAAGGCCTATCTCTCTTGCCTTTCTGAATATTGTGTTCCAAGCTTTGCGGTCTTTTAGTGTGGAGGCTGCCAGATCCTGTGTGATCCTGATTGGTGCTCCTTGATATTTGAATTGTCTCTTTCTGGCTTCTTGTAAGATTTTTTCTTTTACTTGAAAGCTCTTGAATTTCACTATTATATTCCTTGGTGTTGACTTTTCTGTGTCCGGTGTAGAGGGTGATCTATGGATCCTTTCAATGTCTATATTGCCCTCTTGTTGTAGAACTTCAGGGCAATTTTGCTGAATAATTTCTTTAAGTATGAAGTCCAAGTTTCTAATAATTTCTGCCTTTTATGGAAGACCAATGATTCTTAAATTGTCTCTTCTCAACCGGTTTTCTTGGTCTGTCATGTCCTCATTAAGATAGTTCATGTTTCCTTCTATTTTATCAGTCTTTTGACTTTGTTTTATTTATTCTTGTTGTCTTGAGAGATCATTATGTTCTAATTTTTCAATTCTAGCCTTTAAGGACTGGTTTTCAGCTATAATCTTTTGGTTTTCGGCTATAATCTTTTGGTTTTCCTTTTCAATCTGGTCATTTCTGGTGTTAAATTTGCTTATCAGTTCATTTGATTTCTGAGCCTCACTTTCCAATTGCAAAATTCTGCCTTTTAAACTGTTATTTTTTTGCCAGATCTCTTCCATCTTCTTCAACATCTCATTTTTGAACTCTTCAATAGCTTGTGACCAGCTTTCATTTTTTTGGTAAGGTTTGGATATGATTACTTGTTTGTCCTCCTCTGTTGTCTGGATTTTCTCTGTGTAAAAGTTGTCGAGTGTTCCAGAGTTTTTCTTGATAATTTTTTTCTTCTTCTGGAGTTCTCGGCTTGCCATCATTAGCCCCGCCCCTTTTCAGCTTTGTCTTCACACTTAGGGTCTGCCTGCGCTTTCTAAGCTCCTGGGGGCTCTGGTCTCCTTGTCCTCGGGGTCAGGCCTCCTGGTAGACCCCAGTCTGCCCCTCTGCCCGAGGCTCCTTCAGCAGTCTCAGGGGCTGCTTCCACAGCCTCGCTCCTGTCTGCTCCCAGTCCTCACTAGAGGTCCAAGCCTGGGCTGGAGATCTTTATTCAAGCCTAGGGCACTGCCTTCACCCACCCAGAGGCTAGGGAAAGTCTTTGCCTTAGAGATCTTTATTCTGGATTAGGGCACTATCTTCACCCTGGCAGAAGCTAGGGAAAGTCCATGGGCTGTAGATCTTTATGCACGCCTGGGGCGATGCCTTCACCTGCACAGATGCTAGGGAAAGTCCCTATGTTAGAGATCTTTGTCCCCTCTGGAGCAGAGGCTGGGGGAAAGTCCATGCGCGCCCCCCAGCCACTTGGGGTCCCTTGTCTTGCAGCACACAGATACAAGCCCTGGGGTTGCTAGTGATTTACTGGTTGCCCCAGTCCTGTTTTCACTCTTGTGCTTTGGCCTTGGCACTGTGCGAGGTGTGTGGTGTGGGGGGTGGGGGAGGGGCTTCTTCCTCTCCCGTTTTAGTGAGAGCTGTTTCACCCCTTTATAGCGTGGAGATGCCCCAGTTCTGCATACTTTCAATGCTGCGCCCTGTTGTGGGGTTCCTTCGTTCATCTGGGTTCGTTTTTATTTCCCCTTGAGGAGTCCTGTATGCTTCAGTTAGGAGAGATCGAGCAGCTGCTCCTTACTCTGCCACCATCTTAACCGGAAGTCTCCACCAGAAAGCATTGTTAATAACAAGTGGAGGTGATGGAATTCTAGCTTAGCTTTTTAAAATCCTAAAAGATGATTCTGTTAAAGTGCTTCACTCAATATGCCAGAACATTTGGAAAACTCAATAGGGAATTCCTGGATTGGAAAAGATCAGCTTACATCTCAATCCTAAAAAAGGGGGATGCCAAAGAATGTTCAAATTGCCAAACAATTGCAAAGAGTTCACATGCCAGCAAGGTTATTCTTAAGATCCTGCAAGCCAAGCTTCAGCAATATGTGAACCAAGAATTACCAGAAGAGCAGGTTGGTTTTTGAAGAGGCAGAGGAACTAGAGTCCAAATTACCAAAGGAGTTCAAATAAAAAAGTCTACTTCTGCTCCTTGACTACACTAAAGCCTTTGACTGTGTGGATCACACCAAAAATGTAGAAAATCCTCAAAGAGATGGGAGTACAGGAGATCATCTTATTTGTCCTCTGAGGGACCTATATAGGGGCCAAGAAACAACAGTTAATATTGAACACTAAACAACTGACTGGTTTAAGATTGGGAAAGGAATATGACAAGGCTGTATACTTTAACCTTATTTATTTAACTTACATGAAGAGTACATCATGAAATGCCAGGCTGGATGAATTGAAAGTGGGAATTTGGGTTGTTAGGAGAAATATCAACAAATTTTGATGTGCAGATGCTACCACTTTGATGACAGGTAGTGAAGAAGAATTAAGAAACCTCTTGATGAGGGTGAAAGAGGAGAGTATAAAAAGAAGGCTTGAAGCTTAACTTAAAAAAAATCATGGCAACTAGTCTATCATTTCCAGCTAAAAGAGGAATAAAAAATAGAAGCAGTGACAGATTTTGTACTCTTAGGCTAAAAGATCACTGAAGATGGTAACATGAAATTAAAAGATGCTCGCTACTTAGAAGGAAAGCTATAGCGAATCTGGACAGCATTTTAAAAAGTAGAGATGCCATCTTGCTGACAGAGCTCCATATAGCCAAAACTATGACATTTCCAGCAACAATACATAACTGTAAGGTTTGATCTAATAGAAAAGCTGAATGCTGCAGAATCAATGCTTTTGGGTTATAGTGGTGGAGACTTTTGAGAGTCTCAAGCAAGGAGATCAGTCAACACTTAAATTAATTCCAAGTATTCACTGGAAGGTCAAATACTGAAGCTGAAGCTGAAACACTTTGACCACCTACTGAGAAGTCAGGACGCATAGGAAAATATCTTGATGTTGAGAAGAATTGAAGGCAAAAGGAAGAAGTGATGGCAGAGGATGAGCTAGATAGTGACATGGAATCAATGAACAAGTGTTTGGACAGAGAGGGTGAAGGATAGAAAGGCCTGGAATGTTATAGTCCATGAGATTATGAAGAATTGGACATGAATGAATGATTGAACAACTATAAGTCAAGTATTATGCTAGGCAGTGGGGATATAAGTACAAAGAGTAAAACAATTTCTTTCTCAGGAAGCTTCCATTCTTTCTGTAAAGATTCAATTTTATTTATTTTCTGTTCTAGATTCTCTCTCTATCCTACTCTCTCTCATCCATTAAGAATGCAAGAAATACAAGATCCATTACAAATGTGAAGATACATAAAATAAATTTCTGGAGAGAGAGAGAGAGAGAGAGAGAGAGAGAGAGAGAGAGAGAGAGAGAGAGAGAACAATTTGCAGGATTCTTTATGAAGGTGGATAGTATTTTTCAACATGAACTTTTTTGAATGGTAGTAGGTCACAGTGTGTATCAAAATTACCAAGTTTTTCACAATTGATTTCCCTTTCAAAATCACTATTATTGTGTAATTTGTTCTTATAGTGTTTCTTACTTCATTTTGCATTGGTTCATAATAAGTGTTCCTAGGTTTTTCTGAAACCATCTCTTGCATAGTTTCTTACAACACAACAGTATTCTATTACATTCATGTATCATAATTTATTTAACTATTCCCAAATTGTTAAGTACCCTCTCAGTTTCCAATTCTTTGACTCTTCAAAAAGAGCTGTTATAAATATTTTGTACATATGGGTCCTTTTCCTTTTCCTTTGATCTCTTTGCATATAGACTGACATCAAAGAGTATGCACAGTTTTATAGCTTTTGGGGCACAGTTCCAAAATACTTTCCTGAATGGTCGAACTAGTTCATAGCTCCACCAATAGTGCATCAGTTTAGCTATTCCCCTAAATTTCCTTCAGAATTTGTCATTTTCCTTCTCTTTCATTTTAGCCAATGGGTATGAGGAACACCTAGAAATTTACATTTCTCCAATTAGTAATGATTGAGAGCTTTTGTTCATATGAAAATTGATAGATTTAATTTTTTTCTCTGCAAACTGCCTGTTCATATTAATTGGGAAATAACTCTTAGGCTTATAAATTTGACTTAGTTCCCTATATGTTTGATAAATAAGATCTCTATCAGAGAAACTTGCTGCAAAGATTTTTCCTCCAGCTTTCTGCTTTCCTTCTAATTTTATTTTAAAAATATTTTAAGTTTATTATGTATTTATCTTTTTTTTTAACATTTATTAATATACATTTTTAACATGGTTACCTGATTCANCACTCCCCCCACCCATGGCCGATGCACATTTCCACTAGTTTTGTCATGTGTCCTTGATCAAGACCAATTTCCAAATTGTTGGTAGTTGCATTGGTGTGGTAGTTTTGAGTCCACACCCTCAATCACGTCCACCCCGACCCATGCGTTCAAGCAGCTGTTTTTCTTATATGTTTCCTCTCCTGCAGTTCTTCCTCTGAATGTGGGTAGCATCTTTACCATAAATCCCTCAGAATTGTCCTGGGTCATTGTATTGCTGCTGGTACAGAGGTCCATTACATTCAATTTTACCGCAGTATATCAGTCTCTGTGTACAATGTTCTTCTGGCTCTGCTCCTTTCGCTCTGCATCAGTTCCTGGAGGTCTCTCCAGTTCGCCTGGAACTCCTCCAGTTTATTATTCCTT
>NW_025388466.1:0-2106 GCF_016433145.1 Gracilinanus agilis | reverse complement strand
ATTATACATTATTATATATAATAAATATCTAATAATAGATATTATATATATATAACTTTTACATAACATAATCCTCTATTATAATGATATTACTTAGTTATATATACTATATTTATCTTGCTTCCCTTCAATGTCTTGAATAAATGGAAAGAAAAGTGTAGACGTTATATATAACTAATCTCTAATTTTCTAATTTAAATTGCTTCCCATCCCTAAATAAACATAGTATATGACCAAATAATATCCTCACAAGGAAGAGACAAGTTTATTAGTTGTTGTCTTCTTCATACTTTTATAGGAAAAGCATTTTAACTTCTTTGTATATATGTATATATATATATGTATATATAAAATATAAGTATACACATAAAATATAAGTATACCATGAAGACTGAAATGTAGAATAATAACTATGAGAAAGACACATAAGATTCTATGAGATTGAGTATATTTCAAAGTAATGTAGGAATCAAAGTTTTATTGTCTGAGGTCAATTTATCAAAAATTCAGTGAACCAAAACTCTCTTACTGTAGTGATTCCAATTATTCAATTAAATAATATGTGTACATTTATCACAGTTATATCAAAAGGTCCTCCTTTGATGTTCCATCATAGTTTGGATGTGGCCCTGGGTTCTCAAAGACTATATGTCAACAAAATGAAAATTCTGGCAAGATGGAAAGACTTTAAGTACAGCTTTTTCTCTATGGAGCACATGGTTAAGTTCAGAGAGACTCATAACCAGAGGGCTGACTCTGGTAATGAACTCTTTCAGCATAGCAATTTATAAAGGCCTTCTTCTAAGATATCTTTTTTTTTTTTTAAACCCTTACCTTCTGTCTTAGAACCAGTACTGTGTATTGGTTCTATGGAAGAAGAGTGGTAAGGGCTAGGCAATGGGGCTCAAGTGACTTGCCCAGGGTCACACAGCTGGGAAGTATCTGAGGCCAGATTTGAACCTAGGCCTGGCTCTCAATCCACTTAGCCACCCAGCTGCCCCCTTCAATCTCTGAGAGGTTGTGTGATATGTATCAGTGCAGTATCCATAAAGATGAAATCATTCATACTTATATATAAGTACTTCTTTGTGTAACATACATACACATGCCTGCATCTCTGTCTATCTGTCTGTCTCTCTCCCCTTCCTTCTCCCTCCCTTCCTCTCTCTCTGTCCAGTAAATGTTTCATATCAGAGTGATCAGAAGGGAGGGTAGAACTGGGCTTCATGCCTACTAGGGAAGATGAAATGGAAGCAAAAACTTTCTATTGAATTATTTAAATATAGATACATGCATAATATGTTCAGTACATAAAATATATTTTGAATATGTTATGTATATTCTAGAAAAATTTTAAAATCCATATTCCTGGAAATTTAGTGGATAATTTTGGAAATCAAACAGAAAGCAATATATAGAATTAACAAATCTGTGAGAAAAGTCTTTTAAATAGACATCAGGTTTTTTTTAATAGGGAAAAATATGTAGCAATAAGATGAAGAATTTTATTAGATTTATATCTATCCAGAGAGGTCAAGTAATCAATTAACAAGGATTTATTACAAGCTTACCATGTGCCAGCTGGGTAGATTTTAAAGTTCAACTTATTCAAATATTGAAATATGAAGTGTTAATTAAGTTAAAAATCACCTCAAGTATGACAGGAATAGGGAGACAGTCCTTGACAGTTTAACCCCTCTCTTATATCAGTCTAAGATTGATAAACACAGGCATAATTAAAAATTAAGAACCTGCCAAGGGACTTGCTGTTTATACACTATGAGACTCACTTGGAATATCACAGAAAAAGCTATCTTTGTGGAAGTTCCATTCAGCTTGTCTCTTTTCTCTTTCATAATGATTGTCTGACCATCTGTCATCACGATGGCTGAAATAGAAGCAAAAACTTTTATCTTTTTTTTCCAAACATTTGTTAATATTCATTTTTAACATAGTTACATGATTCATGCTCCTCCTTTCCCCTTCGCCCCCCCCACTACCCCCACCCATGGCCGATGCACATTTCCACTAGTTTTGTCATGTGTCCTTGTTCAAGACCAATTTCCAAATTGTTGGTAGTTGCATTGGTGTGGTAGTTTCGAGTCC
>NW_025388465.1:0-1219 GCF_016433145.1 Gracilinanus agilis | reverse complement strand
ATATATATATATGAAGACTATTCCTGCTGGGTTTTGTTCTGATTGAGTAGTCATAGTAAAGTATCATAAAACCTTTCTTTATTACATTAATTTTCCTTCCACCAACATAATTATTTCAATTTTTTTCAACTCCACAGATCAAACACTTGGCACAATATAGAACACTGATGTGAGAATTTAAAGAAGAATGAAACCTCCTGGTATGAAAGTTGATTCATGCACTTGAATGTGAAGGCAGTTACATTATGGTGACTTTTTTTACTCCTTGAACATGGCTGTAATATTTAACTGCTCTGAAAATGATACTGCATTACTCTTGAAGGCAATGGAATCTTGTGAATCAGGCAGCAGATCTGGCGAAAACATTTAAAAATTATTAAAGATGTAGAATAAAAGTTAGGAAATTGATGCTGAAATATGGATTTTTAAGTCTTAGCATAAGGAATCAGGATTTTGAAGTTTGCTAATGATAAACATGATTATAAAGGAAACAAATGAACTACTTTGGAAATGATCAATGATTTAAACAATTCACTTCAGCATACAGGCAGCATCAGTTGGAATATCTAATAGTCTAGTCTTGGCTAGAAGGCCAAGTATAAGGAAGAAGCCAAGTGGAAGAGGACTTTAATTTAACATAAGGCAAAGGAGTTTGTATTGCATTCTAGAGGCCATAGATAAATTGTTTTTTAAAAAAGTTCGGGCAAGGAAAATTACATTATCAGATTGATGCCATAGAAAGATTATTTTGGCAGCATTGTGAAAGATTGATTAGAGGAGAAAGACTGGAGGCAGGAACCTAATATAGGGGCTATTATGATACTGTAGTGTAAACCAGAAGTGATAAGAATCTAAATTATAGGGGTAGCATTAAGTAGAAATAAGATAAAAATAAGAGATGTTATGGAGATAAAATGTATAGCACTTTGACACTGATTATTTATAGAGAATGAGGGAGAGGAAGTGGCAAAGAAGACTATAAGTTCAAAAACCCATTTGGCTAGGATGCCCTCAATCAACAGAAATAATAAAGTTTACGGGAAGGGAAAAAATCTATTGTAATCTAGGACTCAAGCCCACTTGTGAGACTCAACTATTTACTGGAGAATGAATACCCATTGGTATATGTTTGAATGAGTAGCAAAATTGGCAAGTACTTGGGAGGAAATAGATCTTCTATTTTATAATTCAAGAGAGGATATATATATATATATATATA
>NW_025388464.1:0-11547 GCF_016433145.1 Gracilinanus agilis | reverse complement strand
AGAATGGGAAGTAGTATGTTTCACACTTAGCCTTACCTTAAAAAATCATTTTCAAAGATTATAGATTTAGCACTGGAATGGATCTTGGAATATACAATAATAAACCCTTAATGAAGGAATGCTTTCTTTTGGTGATCATGGTTTCCCTTTCCTTCATTGAATCTAAATCCTGCATTTTACAGTTGTAGAATTTGAAGCCCAGAAAGAGGTTAGATGATTTGTGCCTGGTCATATAACAATTAAATGTGAGACGAGATTTGAAGCCAGGCTTCCTGACTGTAGCTCCAATGTTCTACTGATTTCCCCTCACTGCTTATGGATTAAAGAGGGCAATGGAGGAAATCTAGGTATCACAATGAATAGAATGCCAGACCTGGAGTCAAGAGGACTTGGGTTCAAATGTGGCCTCAGACACTTCCTAAGCTGTAAGATCCCATGGCTCCTCTGTCTTAGAATGGATATGAAGACAGAAATTAAGTGTTAGAAATATAAATAAATAAAAATTAAGAGGCATATATATAATGAAATAATATTTTTAATGTTACTATCATTAGCATTATTGTTGTCATCTTTATTAATCCTGCTCAGATATGGATTGGATTAGAGTTTGTCTGACATACCTTCCAGCACAGAGTTTGCCAATACTTAATGTGCTAACCTTCACTTATGAAGCAAGTGTACTTCCTCTGCTGAATATACTTAATCTTTGCCACTGAACAACTTTTCCATATGGAACATTAGAGTTATTTTTCTAGGAGTGTTGATTGGTGACACTAAGCCAAAGAGCATATCTGACTGAGGTCAAGCATGCAGTCTGGCCATGGAACAGATTCCTCTCTGTGCCACTGGAGCTGTTGGGTAGTCAGTTCTATAAATTTAGTTTCATGAATATTAAATGCTAATTAGGAAAGCTAAAAATTATACCTTGTCTCCCCCCCATACACACACACACACACACACACACACACTCACACAAACACTAACACACTAAACCTGATGTTCAAAATTCAGAACCCTGAAAAAAAAAACTCCAGAATTGAACCTTCTAGTCTTTTGTCCCCTCTATTCCCTTTCCCAACAATTTTTGTCTTTCTACATTGAGAGAAATCCCATAGGAAATTTGTATTCTATATTGCCAGTATATTTTGTTTTATAGTTACCTTGAACATATATACATATCTACACACTTAACTATATCTATATTTATATCTATTTTCTATTTATACTTTTCATTTATTGGCAAGTTCAGAATTATATCTTACCTAACCCCCAACACATTCTTTACCCCTATCCTTCTCTTTGCAATTTGTATCCTAGAAATTAAATTGTCTTCATGAAACTCATTTGTAGGAAATAAGATATCAATACCATTCATCCTCCTTATGCTGAAAGGCAGACACAGGAATCAAATATCTTCTCTTTTGATAAATGGGAGCTGAACAGGCTACAGTTGCAGATTTTGTTCCTCAAGTTCATAATTTCCCTTCCTTCCTTCCTTCCTTCCTTCCTTCCTTCCTTCCTTCCTTCCTTCCTTCCTTCCTTCATTCCTTCCTGAAGAAAGCAGTGAAGATACAGATAGAAAAGAGAATCCAAGAAGAGGTGATTAATTGTGCCCAATTGCCTCACAGAAAACAAAAAAGGTGAGAATAGTCAGATTCAGTAATTAAGAGATGATTGATAATTCTTGATAAAGCAATGTTCAGTTGAAAAATAATGAAGAATAGAAACTTTATGAATTCATCAGAGTAGAAATGAGGTATAAAAATAAAGTATCAATGAGGAATGAGTATAAGCCGTGAATTGGGGATATTTAAGAAATGAGCAGTGTACACTGGGTAATTAGAAGGTTGAGATGATGAAAGGAAGAAAGTGAAGACAGTGTGAGCATATGACTTAACAAATTTAAAAAACACACAAATTTAGATGCTCCTAAAAACACAATAAGAGACATTTTAAAAATAATAATTTGTGGGAGATACAGAGGTTGATGAAATGGGAAAGGGGAGATATTTGACTTTTCATGCCAACATATTGAAGTCTCCAAGAATGTCATAAGAACAGGAGTTGGGTTAGAAAGGAAGACTATGAGATGGCAACTGAATTTCCTAAGAAAGGAGGGATAATGACCTGGGGCTAGCAGATGTATATGGATAGTGTGAAGTTTGAAGAAGAGTCAGCAGAGAGGATAGCACCTAATATATCAATGTGGAACAAGGAGCATGGCTTCTCTTCTTTCTAATCCACTGTGTCAAGGACATAAAAGAAGGTATACCTAGAACTGGAAAGAGTATCTGAGGCTACCATGTCTCAGATGGCTGAAGAAAGCCATGAGTGCAAGAAAGTTTTAGGATCATAGCATCATACATTTAAAGGTCAAAGAAACTTTAGAGATCACCTACTATAAGCTCTTCTTTTTGCAAAAAAATGAAACTATAGCCCAGAGAGTATCAAGCTTAGTCCCAATAGCTGTTCCCTAATTATGGTTCAGCTAAACAAGAATCAAAAAATATAATTTTCATAAGAGAAATCTAAGTTACCTTAAGAACTGACCTATTTAAAGTTTAGAAATAGCTGTCATATCTTTTATTTATTTGTTTGTTTGTTTGTTTTTAAAACCTTACCTTCTATCTTGGAGCCAATTCATGGTATTGGCTCCAAAGCAGAAGAGTGGTAAGGGTAGGCAATGGGGGTCAAGTGACTTGCCCAGGGTCACACAGCTGGGAAGTGTCTGAGGCCAGATTTGAACCTAGGACCTCCTGTCTCTAGGCCTGGCTCTCAATCCACTGAGCTATCCAGCTGCCCCCTGCCATATCTTTTAATATAGAGTTTATGACATTGATAAACACATAAATATCTGTCCTTTATTTACAAATATTTTGTTTAGTGGAATAAGAGAGGCAAAGAAAATTAGAGACTATGAATGAAGGAGTGGGATTATTAATATGTTTTTTTCTCTTAGAGGAAAGGTCATGAGAGTAGAGTAAGGAAGTTTTATTGTTCCCTATCTAGGTCCCCTAGAATATAGGTGCCCAAATCACACCTATTTATGTGGGTATTTAATCAATCTCATTCATCAACATGAATTTATTAAATGCCTATTATTTAAGAAGCACTGTACCAGGCACTTAGGTATACAAAGATGATAAATGAAATAATTTTGTAAAGCAAGTTTTATGATCCAGCTATAATTTGTAAGCCATGACTCAGAAAAGGGTGCATTCATCAAATTAACCTTGTCTAAAGCCTTAATAAAGCCAATTCCTAATGACCACTGAGAGTATTAATTGTTTGACAGAATTAGCAAGGTGCATTCTTCTTTTACTTGATCCTAGTGTAACTTTAGGCAAATTGCTTCTTTGGGACTTCATTTTCTCATTTTCAAAATGAAGAGAATAGATCAGATGATCCCTAAGTCATTTGGATTGGAAAGCTGGAATAATTTCAAAGATTATATATAGATCAGAGATTCATAATCTCTTTTGTGTGTCATGAACATAATCTGGTGAAACCTAAAGATCCTTCCTTAGAATAGTGCTTTAAATTTTTTAATATAAAACACACAGTATTACGAAAGAATAATTTATATTTTATTTAAGTTTTAAATTATAATAAATTTCCTCATGACTTTTCTGAAGTTATATAATACAAATTATCTGCTTCTCTCCTTCCCTCCCCCCTCCTTGAGCTGGCAAGCAATTCGGTTTGGGTTATACCTCTATTATCACATGAAAAATGTTTCCATATTATTCATTCTTGTGAGTAAATAATTTTATAAAACCCAACCCCCAAACATATACCCAAATAAAAAAGTAATAAATCATTTGTTTGCATCTGTATTCTTACTCCAAGAGTTTCTTTGGAGGTGGATAGCAGTCTTTTTTTATTAGTCCCTCAGAATTGTTCTGGATCATTGTGTTGCTGTTAGTAGCAAAGTTTATCACAGTTGATCATCATACAATATTGCTGTTATTATATATAACGTTTTCTTCATTTTGCTTATTTCACCCTGCATCAATTCACATAGATATTTCCAGCTCTTTCTGATCACTGTCATATATCACAATTTATTCAGCCATTCCCCAATTGAGGCACATCCCATTAACTTCCAATTCTTTGAACCACAAAGAGAGGAATTATTAGTAATTTTTTACAAACATCCCCACTTTTTTCCCCTTTGGATACAGCAGTATTACAGGATCAAAGGGTATTCTTTTTTTTAACCCTTATTTTCCATCTTAGAATCAATACTGTAAATTTGTTCCAGGATAAAACAGTAAGGGCTAGGCAATGGGGGTAAGTGACTTGCCCAGGGTCACACAGCTGGGAAGTATCTGAGGCTAGATTTGAAGCTCAGACCTCCCATCTCTAGGCCTGGCTCTCAATCCACTGAGCCACCTTACTGCCCCCTATTCATTCTTTTATAGTCACTTGGACATAATTCCAAATTGTCCTTAAGAATGGTTGGATTACTTCACAACTTCACAGGCAATGCATTAATGTCCCGAATTTTCCACATCCCCTTCAACATTTATAATTTTCTTTTACTGTTATATTGGCCAATCTGATTGCTCTGAGGTGGTACCTCAGTTTATTTAATTTTCATTTCTCTAATCAAGAGGGATTTAAAACATTTTTATATGATTATTGCTAGCTTTGATTTTTGTCATCTGAAAACTGCCTATTCGTGTCTTTTGACTGTTTATCAACTGGGGAATGTCTTGGATATTTACAAATTTGACTTAGTTCTTTATATGTATAGGAAATTAGGCCTTTATCAGAGATATTTATTATAAAAAATGTTTCCCAGTTGTTTCCCTTCTAATCTTGGTTGCTTTGATTTTGTTTGTACAAAACTTTTTAATTTAATATAATCAAAATTATTCATTTTACATCTTGTAATGTTCTCTATATCTTGTTGAGTTATAAATTCTTCCCATCTCCATAGATTTGACAGGTAAACTATTCTATATTCCCCTAATTACTTATCAATCTTTATGTTTAAAGTATATACCCATTTAACTTTAACAAGATAAGGATGTGAGATATTGATCTAAACATAATTTTTGTCATACTTTTTTCAAATTTTCCCAGCAGTTTTTGTCAAATAGTGAGTTCTTATCACAAAAACTGGGATCTTTGAGTTTATCAAAAACTAGATTGCTAGGACTTCCAGGTTAAAAGGGTGGCAGAGTAGAAGCAGCTGCTTAACCTCTCCTAACCCACACAAATAGGACTCCTCAAGAGGAAATAAAAACAAATCCAGACAAAGGAAGAGACCCCACAACAGGGCACAGCAGTGAAGGTATGTGGGATCTGGACATTTCCATGCTATAAGGGGATGAAATAGCTCTCACTAAAAGTGAGCTGAGAAACCCTCTACCCCCACACCACCTACAGTGCCAAAGCCAGGGCGCAAGAGTTAGAGCAAGTTTGGGGCATTCATTCATAAGTTCTTGGCAGCTACCTGGGATCACCAGGTCCTGCTCCTGAGAGCAGCAAGACTTAAGACCCCAAAAGGCTAAAGAACATGTGGACTTTGAACACAGACCTTGAGTGCAGGCTTGGACTTTGAGAGCACGTGCTGGTGGACATGGACCTTGAGCGAAGGCATGGACCTTGGGTGGGTACCCAGTGCAGAGGGGCCCATGACTATAGAAACAGTGCCCTAAGACTTTTAAAGGAGCTTTGGACACCAGGTGGCTTGACCTTGAGAACAACTAGACTTGAGACCACAGGAGCCTAAAGAGCACAGAGTAACCCTGGGCATTAGGATGAAGCTGAGAGGGCTCACGGCTCTGTGACTTAGACCAAAACTGCTCCACAGCTCGATAGGATAGGGAGAAAGCCTGTCTGCCTTACCCAGATGTATGACTGAGAAAGAAATAATAATGGCAAGCCAGGCATAAGAACCTCAAAAGAGAAAGATCAAGAAGAAATCTTTAACACTCAACAAATTTGACACAGAAAAAATCCAGACAACAAAACAAACAGCAGAGGAGAACAAACAAGTAATCACATCCAAACCTTCCCCAAAAAATGAAAATTGGTCACAAGCTTTTGAAGAGTTCAAATCTGAGTTCATGAGAAAGATGGAAGAGATTTGCCGAGGGAAGTGGGAAAAAGTTCAAAAGGAAATTAACAGGTTAAAACACAGAAACTCACAATTGGAGAAAGATGCACCAAAATCAAAAGAATTGATAAGCAAATTGGAGTCCAAATTCAAACAGCTGGAAAACAAGATAGACCAAATCAAAAAGGAAAATCAAAAGGTTATAGCAGAAAACCAGTCTGTAAAGATAAGAATTGGGCAAGTAGAAACCAATGATCTCTCAAGACAGCAAGAACAAATAAACCAAAGTGAAAAGACTAATAAAAAAGAAGGAAACATGAAATATCTCACTGAGAAATTGATATATCAAGAAAACAGATCTAGAAGAGACAATTTGAGGATCATTGGTCTTCCTGAAAAAGCAGAAATTAATAGAAATTTGGACTCCATACTACAAGAAATTATACAACAAAACTGCCCTGAAGTTCTTCAAAGAGATGGCAATATAGACATTGAAAAGATCCATAGATGGCCCTCTACACCAGTGATTCCCAAAGTGGGTGCTACCACCCCCTAGTAGGTGCTGCAGCGATCCAGTGGAGAGGTGATGGCCAAACTTTTTTTGTATTACATTCTAATCTGAGTTCAATAAATAGTTTCATAATTTCCAGGGAGCACTTAATATTTTTTGTGGAAAAGGGGCAGTAGGCCAAAAAAGTTTGGGAACCACTGCTCTATACTAAACCCTGAAAAGACAACCCCCAGGAATATAATAGCCAAATTCAAGAGCTTCCGAGTAAAAGAAAAAAATTTACAAGAAGCCAGAAAGAGACAATTCAGATATCAAGGAACACCAATCAGGATCACACAAGATCTGACAGCCTCCACACTAAGAGACCTCAAGGCTTGGAATATGATATTCAGAAAGGCAAGAGAACTGGGTCTACAACTAAAGGTCACCTACCCATCAAAACTGACTATAAACTTCCAGGGAAAAGTATGAGCATTCAACAAGATAGAAGATTTCCAAGTATTTGCACAGAAAAGACCAGGACTAAATGGAAAGTTCAATATCCAACCACAAAAATGAAGAGAAACATGAAAAGGTAAATAAGAAACAGAGGGGAAAGAAAGAAAACTTATTTTTAAATTTGCCTTTTTAAGTGCTTCAATAAGATCAAATTGTATTCCTATATGGAGAAATGTTATGTGTAATTTTCAAAAACTGTATTCAATATTACACTAATTAGAAGAATTATTCATAGGGAGAAATTGGAGCATTAAATGGTCTAAGATGAGATAGGGGGTGGGGAAAGGGGGGTGAATAGTAGATGGCACAAAGAGAAACTTGAATGAATAAGAAAAATAGGATCAAATGCAATAAAAATAATAATTAGTAAGGGCACATGGACAGGCAAATCAAAAACTAATTGGAAATTAAATAATATGATTCTCCAAAACCAGTTAATTAAGGAAGAAATCATAGAAACAATCAATTTCATTGAAGAGAATGAAAATGATGAGACATCCTACCAAACTCTGTGGGATGCAGCTAAGGAAGTAATTGGGGAAATTTATATCCTTTAGTGCATGTAATAACAAATTAGACAGGGCAAAGATCAATGAACACTTCATGCAAATTAAAAAAAAAACTAGAAAGGGAACAAATTAAAAATCCCAAGCTAAAGACCAAATTAGAGATTATAAAAATTAAAGGAGAAATAAATAAAATTGAAAGTAAAAGAACTATTGAATTAATAAATAAGACTAGAATCTGGTACTTTGAAAAAATAAACAAAATTGACAAAGGACTAAATGGACTAAAGGACTATCTAATTTAAAAAAGGAAAGAAGATAACCAAATCATTAGTATCAAAGATGAAAAAGGAGACCTTACCTCTAATGAAGAGAAAATCAAGGCAATCATTATAAACTATTTTGTGCAATTATATGGCAATAAATATAGCAACTTAGGTGAGATGGATGAATATTTACAAAAATATAAATTGCCTAGTTTAACGGTATAAGAAATAGAATACTTAAATAATCCCATGTGTTATAATTATTGGGAGTCTCTTGATATGTTTGAGATTGTAAATTGATGTACAGAGAGAATAAGATGACCCTTCTCCCTTATAACAGTTGCCCAGGCAGGATCCTTCAGGTCTAAGATGTATATCCCTTCAGGACCCACCTGGGGTTAATTGATATATTGATTTGAGCTCTTTAGCTAGGATAATGCCTTGTATTCTGACTGCGATTTCTCCCTTCCCAAAACAAGTTTGACACTGCTTTAGGAAAGTACTATAATCTTTATATTAACAAGGATAAGGGTAAAGGACTGTGGTATAGGAGACCCTATTCTACTGGTTGCTAATGAAATCTCAACTGCTGGCAGATGAAGAATCAATGTAGCTTCCCTCTGGTTCAGCCTGGCCAGGACTAAACCAGAGTAGGTAAACTGCTGGGATATTTTGACTTCTTCTTCAATAGATCTTCAGCCTTACAGTTGAGTTATTTCCACCCTTTTCCACCCTCTTCTTTGTCTCCTGCCCACTTCCCGGATCCCTCCCGGGCCCTGGGAAACCTAGATATCTAGATGATGTAATTCCTAAAATCTAGGGGCAGTAGACACCAAGGTGGTGGTCAGGTACAGGTTGGCACGGTATCTCAAGTACAGGAAGAGTTTGCAGAGAGAGATGTTTGCACCCTCTCACTCCAAGACCAGGATCTACCAATCTCCAGCCTCAGCACAGGTCAAATACCCAGAACCCTTTCAGGATTCTTAACTGCCCCTCCTCCTGCCTCTCGCATGACTCCCTCGGAACATTCCATCCAACTGACTTATTTGTCAATCAAAAGTGATCTTCAAGCTCCCAGAGGTTCAATATAACACATGTCAGAAAAAGAAATAAAACAAGCCATCAAAGGACTAACTCCCTAAGAAAAAATCCCCAGGATCAGATGGATTCACAAGTGAATTCTATCAAACATTCAAAGAACAACTAATTCCAAAACTATATAAACTATTTGACATAATAAGTAAAGAAGGAATTCTGCCAAACTCCTTTTATGATACAAATATGGTACTCATCCCAAAGCCAGGTAGAACAAAAACAGAGAAAGACAAATCTCCTTAATGAGCATAGATGCAAAAATCTTAGAATACTAGCAAAAAGACTTCAGCAAGTGATCATGAGGGTTATTCATTATGATTCATTATGACTAGGAATGCAAGGATGGTTCAACATAAGGAAAACCATTCACATAATTGACCATATCAACAAGGAGACCAACAAAAACCACATGATTATCTCAATAGAAGCTGAAAAAGCCTTTGACAAAATACAACATCCATTCCTACTGAAAACACTAGAAAGTGTAGGACTATAGGACTGTGATTTAATGCTTTTCTGTCTGATTCTACGAAAAGGGAACATGAGAGCTCTTAATAGTGCTAAGAAAGCACATGGTCAGAGACTTGACTAAAAAATCTGCAGGATTGCAGAGTTCTATGCCAATACTTTAGGGCTTGGAAATTGGGGTTTGAGTCCTGTAGTCCCAGTCTTTTCTAAAACTTTAGAGGAAGGACATGGGTCCCCTCAACTTAAATTCCTAGGCCAGCACCTAAGATTGGTTATTTATTTGGCTCACTTCCCTAAAAGGTTGATGGCAGATCAGATCAGAGAGAGACGTTTCCCTTGGGTCCTGGCCCTGAATGGGTTATGGCAAACTGCTGAATTCACTTTAATTAGGTCTTGATTCAAAAGTCTAAGTTTATTTTTCCTACATTTTTTACACATTTCACATTTCATTCACAAGTTAATTTTTTCTTCTTTTTTCTTGAATTTTATTCTTTGTATTTTGCCAATTGATTTCATACAACCCCCGTGACTCAGCCACTCGTCCTTAGCTGACCTGAGGTACCCTTTTTAAGAAAAAAAGGTGTGTTTAGAATTTTCCTCAGGGTGATGTCTGTTAAATTTTTTTTTTAAATTCGATAATGTAAAAATATATGTATATTTAACTCTTTTAGGAGTAATTTCAGGGGGAAATGTATAATTCTCAGAAGAAAATGTATGTTTTATAATCTATAATGTAAAGTTTAAATTCTTTTGAGAATAATTTCAGGATAAGGATTTTGCCATCTCCTCAGAATCCAGACGATGAACCTGTTTGGTGAAGACACCATGATGATGCCTGAAAAGCCTTCACTGTACCATGAAGACCAAAACTGAACTTTGGGGTGCAGTTGATTGAACTATGGGGAGTGGAAATTGAATTGAATGTATTGTTCTAATTGTACACAATTATACCAATAGTGGACTGCCCCCAAATTGGTATTTTGTCAGTGAGGCTAGTTTTATCCATTCATTCAACTATTTCTTTTATCCCCCAAATTCCTAAAATTTTAGAAGTTGTCTATGTTTACGGATCCAGCAAAGAAAAAAGACCAACTTTTTTTTGCCGGATCCCAGGGGGAATTGTATAATTGAAATTTGGGAGATGACATTTAAAACTATATATATATTTTCTATGGACACGTGGGAACTATCAAACTACATTTCCCGTGGTCCAACGGGTTTCCGGTTCTGGTTCTTTGGGCATGGGGACGCCTGGGTCACCATGCATAGAACAGTTTAAATGGGAGGAGAATCCGAAAGGAAGCCATCTTGGCTAGCAGGCCCGGGAAGAAAGGAGAGGTAACAATAATGGAGGAGGCGCCAGTTTTGAATTCTTACTGGCGTGTGGTCTAATGATTTTACCAGCATGGCCATGGCTTTAATTAAAATACTAATTTATATTATTATATCAGTCTTTATCATTTTTAATCTTAACAATACGGACATGATTGGGCATGTAGACTCGAAACAACCACACCAATGTAACTATCAATAATATGGAAATAAGTCATGATGACACATGTTAAAACCAGTGGAAATGTGTGTTGGATATGGGGGGGAGGTGTTGAAGAGGGGGTGAAGGGGAAAGTAAAAACATGAATCATGTAAACATGGAAAATTTTTCTTAAAAAAATAAAATATTTAAATAAATAAATAAAAACCAACTGGATTGCTGAGGTAATTTACCACAAATCTACTCCATTCATANCTTAGCCAATATCATATTGTTTTGATGGTTACTGCTTTATAGTGGAATTTAAGATCTGGTACCAGTAGGCCACCATCCTTCATTTTTTTTTTCATTAGTTCCCTTGATATTCTTGATCTTTTGTTCTTCCAGATGAATTTTGTTATTACTTTTTCTACTTCTATAAAATAGATTTTTGGTAGTTTGATTGGATGGTACTTGATAAATTAATTTGTGTTGGATTGTCATTTTTATTACATTAGCTCAGCCTACCCATGAGCAATTAATGTTTTTCCAATTGTTTAGATCTAACTTTATTTGTGTGAAAAATATTTTTAATTGTGTTCATAAAATTCCTGCATTTGTCTTGACAAATAGATTCCCAGATATTATATATTCTCTAGAGT
>NW_025388463.1:0-6578 GCF_016433145.1 Gracilinanus agilis | reverse complement strand
AGATACATACATATACATGTGTGTATGTGTGTGTATAAACTCCCCTCAAGGAGACATCCCACTAAATCAAAGGTTTCTGGGTCCTAGACCCTTTAGGCAGTCTGGTGAAGCCTATGAATTCCTTCTCAGAATCATATTTATAAATGTATAAAATAAAATCTAAAGCAGTACAAAGAATCCAATATTTGTTTGCAGTTTTCAGTAGAGCCCAACCACTATCTCTTTCTCTAACTCTGGGGCTGTCTGTCTCTCAAGTTCATAGGTCCTAGATTAAGAACTATTGCTCTGGTCTAGGTTGCTCTCATCCACATTTTACAGATGATGAGGAAATTTAAGGTTTGGGATATGGATTGCCCATGATCCCATAGCTAGCATGTGTCAGATAAGAGGTTGAAACTCATATCTTTTTTGACTCCAAGTTCAGCACTCTATCTACTTATCCAACATAGTCTATTTCTTCAAAATAATATAGGTGACATTTAAAATTTTTTGAAAAGAATGTTTTATTTTTTTTAGTTACACATAGAAATGATTTTTGACAATTGTTTTTTGACATGTTAAAATTCATATTTTCTCTCTTCCTACCCTTCTCTCCACCTCCCTAAAGTGGTAAATAATGTAATACAGGTTATACTTGTACTTTCATGTAATACATATGTTTACACTGCTCATGTGATGGTAGAAGTTACATATAGCACATTCAATAGAAATCTTCTGAAGGAATTACAGTGGAAGATGGCCTGCTGTGATCAGCATTCAGACCCCAACAGTTCCTTCTTTGGCTCTGGGTAGCATCTTCAACATGAGCCCCTTGTTTTTATCTTGGAGACTAGTTTTGCTGATAATGGTTTAGTTCTTCACAGTTGATAATAGTATAATATTTCTCTTACTATGTACAATGTTCTCCTGGTTCTGCTCACTTCACTTTGCATCAGTTCATTTGTCTTTTGGGTTTTTCTGAACTTCTGTTCATCATTTTCTGTGGTGCAATATATTCCATTACAACCATATACCACAACTTGTTCGTCCATTCCCCAAGTGATCAACATCCAATTGATGACATTTAAAAAAATGTATTACTATATTTTCATATTGGCAGGATTTCTCTCAGCTTCCTTCTCCCTTCTCTTCTGACAGAGCCATCCTATATAACAGAAATATTATTTTAAAGAAAAAGGAAGGGGCAGGCAGGTGGATCAGTGGATAGAGAACCAGGCCTGGGTTTGGGGGGTCCTGGGTTCAAATGTGGCCTCAGATGCTTTCTAGCTGTGTAACCCTGGGCAAACTACTTAATCCCTATTGCTTAACCCTTACCACTCTTGTGTCTTGGAACCAATATTTAGTATTGATTCTAAGACAGAAAGTAAGGGTTTTTTAAAAAAAAAAGATAGAGGTAAAAAATCAATATAACTGATCTGACAATATGATGAATTTCTTCATTTTTGGCATTTCTTATAGCATAGTCATATATGAAGTGTGCTGGTCAGTGTTTAACAGCTGTATCTCTGGGAGGAAAAAGCATGATATACTTTTAGGTTTAATCTACTTATTAAATTTATATTCTTTTTTTTCATCTGATAATTTTTTTACATGGCCTATGTCACTTTCCTAAGTCTAGACAATCAACAAAACAATAAACTGAGTTCTGATTTGTAATATTTCCTGAATGCAGGTTGAACATTTAAAGATCAGGTTTCCCATGAGACTTTAAGAGCTGGCTCCAGCACACCCTTGAATTCAGGCATCACAATTCACTTAGCTATTCACCAATCAATGGATATCTATTTTGTTTTCAGTTCTTTGCTAACACACACACACACACACACACACACACACACACACACACACACACACACACACACAAATGGCCGTTATGTGTTTACTGAGATTTTCTTCTTTGCAACTAGGCAGTGCAGGGGTGAGAACTCTGGGCATGAAATCAGGTTCATATCCAGCCTCAAACACTAGCTTTGTGACCATGGGTAAGTCACTGAAAACAAACAAACAAACAAACAAACAAAAAACCTGTTTGCCTCAGTTTTTCCATCTGTAAAATGATACTAAAATGTAAATGTAAAATGTAAGATGTAAAATGATAATAAAAGTATCCATTAATGGATCTTTAATGGATTAATGGATCTAATGGATCTAATAATTCAGAATTGATGAGAAGATCAAATGAGATGATATTTATAGTGTTCTTACCACAATTCCTGGCACATAATAGGCACCATGTAAATGTTAACTATTGCTATGATCTTTCTACTAATTTCCACCCTCTAGTTTCCCTGACTTTCTGAGTCTCTGTCTACAGGAAGCCTTTCTCGGTCTTCCTTAATCTTAGTGCCTTCCCTCTTGATTATGTCCAATTTATCCAATTGCTTGTAAGTCTCTCTTAATCAGATCAAGAACTCCTTCAGAGTAGCAGCTGCTTTTGTACCTTTCTTTGCACCTCCCGGCACTTAGCAGAATGCCTGACACATAGTAGATGTTTAATATATGCTAATTGATCTACTGGTTATCCATGACGTCCTGGGGTATGTTGCTTAGTGGTAAAATCTCTGGGTCAAAAGGTATAGACATTTTAATCTCTTTGTATCTCCAACTGCTTTCCCCAGTGGTTATACTGTTTCACAGCTCCACCAAAAACACATTATTGTGTCTGCCTATCTGTGGCTCCTCCAACACTGACTGCTCCCACCTCTTGTCATGTTTGCCAATTTGTTGGGTGTGAAGTGAAACCTCAGGGTTGTTTTGATTTGCATTTCTCTAATTATTAGTGACTTAGAACATTCTTTCATGTGGTTGTTAATAGTCTGTGGTCTTTCTTAATAGTTTCTTTCTATCCTTTGATCACTTATTTATTATGGAATGGTTTTGGGATATAGAAAGAAATATCCACATAAATAAATGCATGAGCATATCTATTTATATACATTTCTACATGTATGCATACATGTGTATGTACATATGGAGACATATTGTCTTTATATCTTGGCCAGCAAACATTCAGATTTTTCCTCATTTGACTTTTACTCTTCTTAGCCTACATGTATCCATTTTATTTGCTCCATCTTTATAATAGAGTTTTGAGTCTGGAAGTGCTGCTTGTTCTCCCTTTGGTACTGTCTTTCTTTTCACTATTTCTCTAGAGATTCTAGAGAATTTCTTTTGTTTCTTTTTTTCCCAGATTAATTTTGGATTTTCCAGATTAATTTTGAGTTGGGTTAAAGGTCCTTTTGATGGTTTGAATGATATAGCATTAAAACTGTCAATTAACTTAAAAAAACTTATAAAACCAATAAATAGTATTCAATAGTAATTCCAAGGTAGAAGAACAGTAAGGCCTTAGGCAGTGGGGGTTAAGTGACTTGCCCAGGGTCATATTGCTAGGAAGTATCTAAGGCTAGATTTGATCCCAGGTCCTCCCATCTCTAAGTTTGGCTCTCAATTCAGTGAGTCACTTAGTTGGCCCCTCTGTAAACTTGCTTTGGTGGTGGTGTTGTTTTTATTGTATTGGCACAGTCTGGAATGAGCACTGAAAATTCCTCCAATAGTTGACATTTCTGTAATCTTGAGGTTAGCGAAGTATTTGATATATATGATCATATGTGGTCCTTGAAGCAGTCCTTTGAGATAGTGTGAATCATATTTTACAGGTTAGGAAACTGAGTCTGAGAGAGGTTACACTGCTTGCCTCCTGTCCTGCTTAAAGATTTCAGAAGTGGAATTCAAATTTTCATTTTCTTGTTCTTCCTGTTCTTTGTTCTTATTCTTTTTCTACTTTCTCCTTTCTTCTTCCTTCTTCTCCTCCTTCTCCTCCTTCCTAGTCCATCACAGTGTCCCCTCACACTTCTGAACCTCAGTTTACTTATCCTTAAAATATGGATGGCAAGGGTCAAGGTGAGGAAAATGCCTTCTTTTCCCCAACTCAAATTTCCCTAACAAAGGGGGAAAAGCTAAGGGCTTTTGGTGAGGACACCAATCTCTTGTAGTCCCTTATCCTCTCTTAGTAATTCAACCCAAGTTGCAACATGGCTTAGAATGATAGAATGTTAGTGGAAGAGGATGGGATGATAGGCATGGAGAGAATTCCTGAAGGTTCTAGGAGCTTATTCTCATTTTCATTTCCTAAAATGTAGTGGAAAGGAAAGGTGCATAGTGCTGGGTTTTGGGTCAGAAAGCTATGACTCGTGCTAGCTAGACCCAGGGCAAGTCACTTAGCCTTTTCTTCCCTTTATTTCTTCTCTTGCAAATGAGAATATTAATAGCATCTTCTTCCCAGGGTCTAGTAAAGCTCAAATGAGATTGTGTGTGTGTGTGTGTGTATCTCCATTTCTCTTTCTCCTTCCCACCTCTCTCTCCCTCCCTGCTCCTCTCTCTGTCTCTCTGTCAGATCTGTCTCTCTCCCCTTCCCTCCTTCCCTCCTTCCTCCTCCCTCCTTCCCTCCCTCCCTCCCTCCCTCCCTCCCTTTCTGTCTCTCTGTCAGATCTGTCTCTCTCCCCTTCCCTCCTTCCCTCCTTCCTCCTCCCTCCTTCCCTCCCTCCCTCCCTCCCTCCCTCCCTCCCTTTCTGTCTCTCTGTCAGATCTGTCTCTCTCCCCNCTCTGTCTCTGTCTCTGTCTCTGTCTCTGTCTCTGTCTCTGTCTCTGTCTCTGTCTCTGCCTCTGTCTCCCTCCTTCCTTCTCTCTCTCCCTTTCTCTCCATCTACCTCTCTTATTTATCTCTATCCCTATCTCTCTGTGTGTCAGTCGGTCTTTCTACGTGGCTATAAATAGGAGCTGCCACGATGAAGGGGCCGGCAGAGCTGGGGGCTACGTCTTAGGGCCGGTGGGGGGGGGGAGTCCCACTAACTAAACATTCTCTGGCGTGCTTGAGGTGACTGCTGAGGATCCCTCTAAGGTCTCAGATTCTTGCATTCTGTACAACTCGGTTGCCGGCAATATTTCTTCCTTCCCCTCCTCCCACCCTGCCTTCATTTGGACCCAAGTGGGCCGTGAGTTTATTGGGGCAGCCCCCAGGCTCTTCTGGAGTGCTGCCCCCCACCCAATGGCACATAGCACATTTACGAACTGTGGCTTCCCTCTGCAAAGCAGACTCCAGCGTTTACAATGAAAGGGCTTGATTCATAAATAATTGAACACCCTATTTATAGGCCAATTCTTGCTTACTTAACTCAAAAAGTGCTGAGCGGACTGTTTCCATATAAAGCGACCCTGATTGGTGCTCTATTAAAGCCCCTCATTCACTGCAGCGGAGTGCCCTGAAGCCCCCACCCCTAACCCAGCTTTCCAGATGGACCAAGCCCTGGTAGCCCCTATGGTGGGCTGTGTGTGTGTGCTGGGTGGGCTTAGTGATCTCTGGGGCCCCCATGTCAGATTGCAGTGGAAAGTGGCAGCTATTGAAAGGAAGACCCTCCCCAAAGGACTCTGGGAAAGCATGCTGTTAGGGGACTCATCCCACCCCTCCCATTTTTTTATATCAAACCCTTACTTTTTGTCTTAGAATCACTACTGCATATTGGTTCTAAGGCAGAAGAGTGGTAAGAGCTAGGCAAGGGGGGTTAAGTGACTTGCCCAGGGTCACCCAGCTAGGAAGTCATCTTTGAACCCAGGACCTCCCATCTCTAGGCCTGGCTATTTTCCATATAGCTTCACCTGTGAGCAGTATTAGAAGAAGGATCACAGATACATGCCCTGAGAACAATAAGGTCACTTCAGGATCTGTTAACCAGTTAGTTAATAAATATAAAGTGCCTACCATGTGCCATATGACTAATTGACTGACATAGATCCAGAAGTGACCTTATTGTTCATTGGATGATAAATCTAGAATTAGGGGGGACCTCAGGGATCTTGGAGTCTGACATCCTTAATTTGCAGATGAAGAAACTGAGGGCTAGAGATTTAAATTAACTTATCCTAGGCAGCTAGGCGGGATGGTGTAGAGAGTGCTGGCCTGGAGACTGGAAGACCTGAATTCAAATGTACCCTCAGACCCTTGGGAGCAGCTGTCTTGGAGTCCTAAATAACTAGAACTGGGTTGTTTGTCTCCATTATTTTCAGAATATCCTGGAAGAGACACTCTACTCTGTTGTAGTAAAGTAGAGTTGAAAAACTCTAAAGGATCTGGGTTCAGATCCTAAGGATTCAACTTAATACCTGGGAGATATGGGCTAACAATCTTTGTTTCTCAGGAACTCAGTTTCTTCTTCTGTAAAATGGGGACTTCACAGGGTCAAACCTCTAGGAGGGACCTCTCAGAGTTCATCTTGTCTAACTTTTTCATTTCTCAGACTAGGAAACTGAGGCCTAAGAAGGTGAATGGATTGATTGGAGAATCACAGGCCTAGAGCTGGTATGGTTCTTGAAGTTCACTGAGAATTTCCTCTTATTTTACAGGAGAGGATGCAGAGGATCCAGAAAGGAAATGACTTGTCTGAGGTTACACAGGAAGTAAGCTTCATCAGGAGGACTAGAACCAGGTTCCCTGATCCCAAGTTCCAGAGACAATGTGCTTACCCTACAGTGTCTACCAGTTTAGGTATGAAATTCAGACTTCTTCCCAATCCTCCCTCCCT
>NW_025388462.1:6163-6738 GCF_016433145.1 Gracilinanus agilis | reverse complement strand
ATGGTACTGATTCCAAAGCCAGGGAGATCAAAAACAGAGAAAGAAAACTATAGACCAATCTCCCTAATGAACATAGATGCAAAAATCTTAAGTAGAATATTAGCAAAGAGACTCCAGCAAGTAATTAAGATCATCCACCATGATCAGGTGGGATTTATACCAGGAATGCAAGGATGGTTCA
The DNA here is from genome assembly GCF_016433145.1 of Gracilinanus agilis. Taxonomy (NCBI): domain Eukaryota; kingdom Metazoa; phylum Chordata; class Mammalia; order Didelphimorphia; family Didelphidae; genus Gracilinanus; species Gracilinanus agilis. The sequence goes on along the minus strand of NW_025388462.1, from coordinate 6,557 downwards.
ACATTAGGAAAACCATTCACATAATTGACCATATCAACAGTCTAACAAACAAAAATCACATGATCATCTCAATAGATGCTGAAAAAGCCTTTGACAAAATACAGTATCCATTCCTATTGAAAACATTGAAAAGTATAGGAATAGAAGGACCTTTCCTAAAAATAATAAACGGTATATACCTAAAACCATCAACAAGCATCATATGCAATGGGAATAAATTAGAAGCCTTTCCAATAAGATCAGGAGTGAAACAAGGATGCCCATTATCACCTCTATTATTTGACATAGTACTAGAAACACTAGCAGTAGCAATTAGAGAAGAAAAAGAAATTGAAGGTATCAAAGTAGGCAATGAGGAAACTAAGCTATCACTCTTTGCAGATGATATGATGGT
>NW_025388462.1:0-6073 GCF_016433145.1 Gracilinanus agilis | reverse complement strand
ATGGGTAGGACGAGCTAACATAATAAAAATGACCATTCTACCCAAATTAATTTACCTATTTAGCACCATACCTATCAAGCTACCAAAAAACTTCTTTACTGAATTAGAAAAAACTATAACAAATTTCATTTGGAATAACAAAAGATCAAGAATATCAAGGGAAATAATGAAAAAAATGTGAAGAAAGGGGGCCTAGCGGTACCAGATATTAAACTATACTATAAAGCAGCAGTCATCAAAACAATATGGTACTGGCTAAGAGATAAAAGGGAGGATCAGTGGAATAGACTTGGGATAAATGACATCAGCAAGACAGTGTATGATAAACCCAAAGAGCCCAACTTTTGGGACATGAATCCACTATTTGACAAAAACTGCTGGGAAATTTGGAAAACAATATGGGAGAGATTAGGTTTAGATCAACACCTCACACCCTACACCAAGATAAATTCAGAATGGGTGAATGACTTGAATATAAAGAGGGAAATTATAAATAAGTTAAGTGAACACAGAATGGTATACTTGTCAGATCTCTGAGAAAGGAAAGATTTTAAAACCAAGCAAGAGTTAGAGAAAATTACAAAATGTAAATTAAATGGTACAAACAAAAACAATGTAGTCAAAATCAGAAGGGAAAAAACAAATTGGAAAAAAATATAACAAAAAACTCTAACAGGGGTCTAATTACTCAAATATACAAGGAATTAAAGCAATTTTATAAAAAATCAAGCCATTCCCCAATTGATAAATGGGCAAGATACATGAATAGGCAATTTTCAGGTAAAGAAATCAAAAGTATCAACAAGCACATGATAAAGTGTTCTAAATCTCTAATAAATAGAGAAATGCAAATCAAAACAACTCTGAGGTATCACCTCACATCTAGCAGATTGGCTAAAATGAAAGAAGGGGAGAGTAATGAATGCTGGAGGGGATGTGGCAAAATTGGGACATTAATGCATTGCTGGTGGAGTTGTGAACTAATCCAACCATTCTGGCTGGCAATTTGGAACTATGCTCAAAGACCTATAAAAGACTGTCTGCCCTTTGACCCAGCCATACCATTGTTGGGGTTATGCCCCAAAGAGATCATAGATAAACAGACTTGTACGAAAATATTTATAGCTGCGCTTTTTGTGGTGGCAACAAACTGGAAAAGGAGGGGATGTCCTTCAATTGGGGAATGGCTGAACAAAGTGTGGTATATGCGAGTGATGGAATACTATTGCGCTCAAAGGAATAATAAACTGGAGGAGTTCCAGGTGAACTGGAAAGACCTCCAGGAATTGATGCAGAGCGATAGGAGCAGAGCCAGAAGAACATTGTACACAGAGACTGATATATTATGGTAAAATTGAATGTAATGGACTTCTGTACCAGCAGCAATGCTATTACCCAGGACAATTCTGAGGGACTTATGGAAAAGAGCACTACCCACATTCAGAGGAAGAACTACAGGAGAGGAAACATATAAGAAAAACAACTGCTTGAACACATGGGTTGAGGTGGACATGATTGGGGATGTGGACTCGAAACCACCACACCAATGCAACTAACAACAATTTGGAAATAGGTTTTGATCAACGACACAGGATAAAACAGTGGAAATGTGCGTCGGCTATGGGGGGGGGTGCGGGGGGTGAAGGGGAAAGTAGGAGCATGAATCATGTAACTATGTTAAAAACGAATATTAATAAATGTTTAAAAAAAGAAACAACTGGAAAAAAAAGAAAATGCTCAGAATTGAAGAATGAAGAGTGCCTTGTGTGAGGAAAAGCAAGAAGACCAGTGTCACTGGATCGTTGACTATATGGAGGGTAGTAAAACATAAGAAAACTGGAAAGGTTGGAAGAAGTAAGGGTTATAAAGGGTTTTAATATCTAAAAGAGAGAAGGGAAAAGGGATGAGAAAAAATAATTAAAAAAAGCATTTTTTTGATCAAAATTTTTTAGAAGCAAGGTGATATAGCCATTAGAGAACCAGAACAGAAAGACCTGAATTCAAGTCCTGCCTGCAGCACATGTTGGCTATGAAAATATGGGCAAATCACATATCATTTCAGTGTCCTTAAACAAATCTCAAAGATTATTAGTTACTAATTTGCATCAGCAAGAGCTAGTTCCACATAGGAAGTTCTATACATAATTGAAATCATATACATACATAATCCATGCATAATTGTTGTTTCTGTAAGAAATACCTTGTAGGGGATTTTTCTTTTTCTTCTTTTCCTCTTGTGGTGGTTTATATAACTTTATTGGAACATTTCTTACTGTTTCAAGATGTGGAATATTTGGGGAGGGGGAGAGCATCTGGATCTATGAATTTATTAGTTTTATTCCCTTGCTTTGACCCTCCACATACTCCAATCACCATGGAAGTGATGGAGATTCCTTCAACCTGCTTCTCATTCTGGAAGATCATTTGTCCTTTAAGCCTTCTCTCCCAGGAAGACACCTCCACTCCTATAGACTTTCCTAGTAATTGATCAGTTTTTCCCAAACATCCACTGTAAGAAACATGCCTTGGCCAGCAATGTTTTCCTTTCCTATTGGGGGCTTTTCTGCCTATTCGGGGTACTCAAAAAAGCTTGGGCTCATATACACTTAACATTCTTATCAAAACCTTTCCTTTCTCTTCTACACAGATCCAGCCTACTCTAATGACTGGATGCCTCCCTCACCAAACATTACCTGTTCTCTCGGGACTAACCAAACTCATGATCTTTCCATCAATGAAGGGGTGGAATTCAGTCAGATGGCTGCCAGAAAGAGATTCTAAAAGTCAAAAATCAAGCAGTCATATGGAGCTTAGGGTGTGGGACTTGCAGCAGGGAGGGTGGGATCTTCTGGTGGTGATGTTGCTGTTTCTGTAAGAAATATCTTGTGGGGATTTTTCTGTTTCTTCTTTTCTTCTCGTGATGGTTTGTATAACTTTATTAGAATTTTCAAAGTGGGAACCAGGCTTAGATGCAACTTCTCAACTCTTTATCTTGCTATTCTGTACTATTTCTTCCACTTGGGGATTATCTGCTCTGGATTCTGCCTCTAAGAAGAAGTAGATGGAATTTTTTTTCTCCCGACTCTATGATTGCGAGACACAGAGCAGCCTCTAAATATGAAGGCAAGACTCGAATGAGCAATAAATGTGTACACAATGTAAGGACCTGAGCTGTTCTTCCAGTCAGTGTGATTTGAGGGGGTAACAAGCAGGGCCCTCTGCCCAGAAATGTCAACTCTACCACCTGTCTTGTCATTCCACCATTAAAGATCCATTCCTTGAGGTCTCAAAGGCTTTTCCCCTCTGAGAGTTTCCTATTTAGATGCAAATAGCCCTATGGGAGACAATGGCTTTAGGAGATTACTTGACAGTCAAATGACAGACAGTAAGACCCTGCTGGAGTGGACTAACAATAATAATAGCAGTAATAATAATGACAACTCACATTTGTACAGCACTTTGGCCCGCCTCACCCCACCCCTCCTTTGAAATTCTCCATTTCTGTGGATGCACAGCCATTCATTCCTCCTGTCACAGAGGTTCGAAATCTCAGTCTTCCATGATTCTTTCTTCTCCCTCACTTGTCATATCTAATCAGTTCCAAGGTTATATACTTGAGACCCACAGTATCTCTCAGATCCGTCCCTTTCTTTCCACTTCTACCACAGACAGGAGCTTTAGAATAGCCTCATAACGTCTGTCTGCCTTCTAGGCTCTCCTTTCTTTATTCTGTCCTCCAGACTGCTGCCAGAATAATCAAGTTCCCAGAGATACAGGTCACTTCATGTCACTGCTCCATTCAAAAATTTCTGGGACTCCTTCCTTCCTTTCTTCCTCCCTTCCTTCCTTTTCTCTTTCTTCCTTCCTTCCTCTTTCTTCCTTCCTTCCTCTTTCTTCCTTCCTTTCTTTCTTTCTTTCTTTCTTCCTTCCTTTCTTTCTTTCTTNCTGTCTTTCTTTCTTTCTCTCCTTCTTTCTTTCTTTCCTTCTTTCTTTCTTTCTTTTTCTGTTAAGGGACTTGCCCAGAGACACACAGGTAGGAAGTATATGAAGCCAGACTTGAACCCAGTTCCTCCTGACTCCAGTCCTGACTCACTACCCACCGAGCCACTAGCTGCTCCCTCTCCCCCATTCACTTTCAAATAAAATCCATATTCCATAGCTTGATAACAACTTCTCTCTTTCCAATCTTATTTCACATTATTTTGCTTCAACCACTGCTTCTCAGCCAAACCAGAACCACCAGCTTCATGGAGATTTGGGCAAGAAAATGTTCTGAGCAATCATGAGTCACTCGGCATCATTTTTGCATACTCTTCAAGCAAAAATCCTATCCTTAAAATACTGACACACCATTCCTGAGTCTTTCTTCAGCATCATCTAACTCACCCTGGGCAAGTTATTGCCTCTAGAAGGAAGCTTTCACCTTTGCAAAATAATTCACTAGCTGATCTCTAAATTACCTTCTCTCTATTTCCAAAATTCTAGATTTTGTTGCTTCTACTTCAGTAAAACACTAGGACATTGGTGTGTTTATCTGTTTGAGTGTGTTTGTTGTTTTTTTTCAATTCTAAAAGGTGCATACAGCTTATAACTTACTAGTGTTTCAAAAAGAGGCTAAACTTGTGAAGCAACATGAGGTATTAGAAAAATACCTAGATTCAAAACTCAACTTTGCTACTATAATCCAACTATACTCAATTTGCTGCTATAACTCAAAATTGCTACTATAGTAGCTAGGTGGTACAGTGGATAGAGCCCCAACCTAGAGTCAGGAGGACCTGAGTTCAAAGTTGACCTCAGTTCCTGGCTGTATGACCCTGTATAAGTCACTTAACTCTATTTGCCTCAGTTTCTTCAACTGTAAAATTAGCTGGAGAAGGAAATGGAAAACCCTTCCAGCATTTCTGCCAAGAAAACCCCAAACAGAGTCACGAAGAGTCAGACACGAGTAAACAACAGTAGTCTTAAACAAGTCATTTCCTTTCTCTAGGTCTCATTTTTCTTAACTGTAAAATGAGATTAGACTAGATCTGCAGCTCTCCTAGTGTGGTCCACAGATCCTCAAGGTATCTGAGATCATGTCAGGGGGTCGTTGAGGTCAAAACTATTTTCGCAATAATACTAAGATGTTATTGCCTGCTAAAATACTCTTCCCTTTTCCTACCACATATGTGTGTAAGGCCAGATTTTCTTCATATGTGTCACCAAAACAATATATCCCAACAGATTGAATGCAGAAACAGATATGAGAAGCCAGCTGCCTTCTATTAAGCCAGACCTTAAAGAGATTTACAAAAATATGTAAAACTAAATATTTTATGTTTTGGAAAATGAAGCCATATATCATAAAAATATGTTCTTTATATTAACTTGGAATCATTTCATTATTGCAATTCTAAGTGAATTAATAAGTTAATATTTTTTTAATTTCTCAGCTTTAATTTCTAATAAAGTAAATATTGATAGACATAGCCCACATAAACAAAAGCTTGTGGGATTCTGAAATAATTTTAAGCATATAAAGAGGTTCTGAGATCAAAAGGTCTGATAGCCCCTGAATTAGATGACCCCTTTACCTATCTCCAAATCAGTCTTCCTGATTTATAGGATATATAATCCAAACCTTAAGTATACATCTAATGGCTAAAATTAAGACCCAGAGTTGCCAGCTTCACATTTTAAGCTTTATTCTGTTTTTCAGAAACAGAAAAGCAAACTCAAATATGTTTTCTTAGTCACTATTGTTTCATGAAGGAAGAAACTGACTCCTACTGGAGGTAGTGACTCATACCTATAGTTGATCTCTTCTGTTCCAGAGTTCTGAGCTACAATGGGCCAAGCTGATCTATAGTTATATCTCTAATCGCTGGTGGGAAAAGGGGAAGGCAGAAGTGAGAACATTCAAGAGGTTGCCTAAGAAAGGGCAAATTAGCCCAGGTGCAAAAATGGAACACATTTCTAAACTCCCATACAGATCAAAATGGGATTAGCCCATGAGTAACTTCTGCTCTTCCAGTCTAGGTGAGATAGGGAGACCCAGTATGGAAGGAAGGAAGGAAGGAAGGAAGGAAGG
>NW_025388461.1:0-14381 GCF_016433145.1 Gracilinanus agilis | reverse complement strand
AACTCATTTATAGTTTCCCTCTTTATATTCAAGTCATTCACCCATTCTGAATTTATCTTGGTGTAGGGTGTGAGATGTGGATTTAAACGTAATCTCTCCCATATTGTTTTCCAAATTTCCCAGCATTTTTTGTCAAATAGTGGATTCATGTCCCAAAAGTTGGGCTCTTTTGTTTATCATACACTGTCTTGCTGATGTCATTTACCCCAAGTCTATTCCACTGATCCTCCCTTCTGTCTCTTAGGCAGTACCATATTGTTTTGATGACTGCTGCTTTATAGTATAGTTTAATATCTGGTACCGCTAGGCCCCCTTCCTTCACATTTTTTTTTCATTATTTCCCTTGATATTTTTGATCTTTTGTTATTCCAAATGAAATTTGTTATAGTTTTTTCTAATTCCATAAAGAAGGTTTTTGGTAGTTTGATAGGTATGGCGCTAAATAGGTAAATTAATTTGGGTAGAATGATCATTTTTATTATGTTAGCTCATCCTAACCATGAACAATCAATGGCTTTCCAATTGTTTAGATCCAGTTTTATTTGTTTGGAAAGTGTTTTGTAGTTGTTTTCATATAATTCCTGTGTTTGTTTTGGTAGATAGATTCCCAAGTATTTTATATTGTCTAGGGTGATTTTAAATGGTGTTTCTCTTTCTACCTCTTGCTGCTGTGATGTGTTGGAAATGTATAGAAAGGCTGATGATTTATGTGCATTTATTTTGTATCCTGCAACTTTGCTAAAGTTGTTGATTATTTTTACAAGCTTCTTAGTTGATTCTCTAGAATTTTTTAAGTAGACCATCATACCATTTGCAAAGAATGATAGCTTAGTCTCCTCCTTGCCTATTTTGATACCTTCAAATTCTTTTTCTTCTCTAATTGCTACTGCTAGTGTTTCTAGTACTATGTTGAATAATAGAGGTGATAATGGGCATCCTTGTTTTACTCCTGATCTTATTGGGAAGGCTTCTAATTTATCCCCATTGCATATGATGCTTGTTGATGGTTTTAGGTATATACTGTTTATTATTTTTAGGAAAGGTCCTTCTATTCCTATACTTTTCAGTGTTTTCAATAGGAATGGATGCTGTATTTTGTCAAAGGCTTTTTCAGCATCTTTTGAGATAATCATGGGATTTTTGTTTCTTAGACTGTTGATATGGTCAATTATGTGGATGGTTTTCCTAATGTTGAACCATCCTTGCATTCCTGGTATAAATCCCACCTCATCATGATGGATGATCTTCTTAATTACTTGCTGGAGTCTCTTTGCTAGTATTCTATTTAAGATTTTTGCATCTATGTTCATTAGGGAGATTGGTCTGTAGTTTTCTTTCTCTGTTTTTGATCTCTCTGGCTTTGGAATCAGTACCATATTTGTGTCATAAAAGGAATTTGGTAGGACTCCTTCTTTGCTTATCATATCAAATAATTTGTATAGTATTGGGATTAGTTCCTCTATGAATGTCTGATAGAATTCACTTGTGAATCCATCAGGCCCTGGCGATTTTTTCTTAGGGAGTTCTTTGATGGCTTGTTCAATTTCTTTTTCTGATATTTGATTATTTAGGTATTCTATTTCTTCTGCTGTTAATCTAGACAATTTATACTTTTGTAAATATTCATCCATATTTCCTAAGTTTTTATATTTATTGCCATATAATTGGGCAAAATAGTTTTTAATGATTGCCTTAATTTCCCCTTCATTAGAGGTGAGGTCTCCCTTTTCATCTTTGATACTGTCAATTTGGTTTTCTTCTTTCCTTTTTTATTAGATTGACCAGTACTTTGTCTATTTTATCTGTTTTTTTCAAAATACCAGCTTCTAGTGTTATTTATTAATTCAATAGTTCTTTTACTTTCAATTTTATTAATTTCTCCCTTGATTTTTAGTATTTCTAATTTAGTTTTCATCTGGGGATTTTTAATTTGCTCACTTTCTAGTTTTTTCAGTTGCATGCCCAATTCATTAATCTCTGCCCTCCATAATGTGTTAATATATGCACTCAAGGATATAAATTTCCCCCTGAGTACTGCCTTGGATGTATCCCACAGAGTTTGGTAGGATGTCTCATCATTGTCATTCTCTTCAATGAAATTGTTGATTGTTTCTATGATTTCTTCTTTGACTAATTGGTTTAGGAGAATCATATTATTTAATTTCCAATGAGTTTTTGATTTGCCTGTCCAGGTGCCCTTACTAATTATTATTTTTATTGCATTATGATCTGAGAAGGTTATATTTATTATTTCTGCTCTTTTGCATTTGTTTGCAATGTTTCTATGCCCTGTGACATGGTCAATCTTTGTGAATGTACCATGTGCAGCTGAAAAGAAGGTGTATTCCTTTTTGTCCCTATTTATTTTTCTCCACATATCAATTTTTCTAGGACTTCATTCACCTCTCTTAACTCTTTCTTATTTATTTTTCAGTTTGATTCATCTAGATCTGACAGAGGAATATTTAGATCTCCCACTATTATGGTTTTACTATCTATTTCCTTCTTGAGATCTGCCAGTTTCTCCTTTATGAATTTGGATGCTATGCCACTTGGTATATACATATTGAGCAGTGTTATTTCCTCATTGTTTATACTGCCTTTAATCAGGATGTAATGACCTTCCCTGTCTTTTTTAATCATATCTATTTTTACTTTGGCTTTGTCAGAAATCACAATTGCCACTCCTGCCTTCTTTTTCTCATTTGATGCCCAAAAGATTTTGCTCAAGCCCTGAACCTTAAACTTGTGTATGTCCACCCACCTCATATGTGTTTCTTGTAGACAACATATGGTAGGATGTTGGTTTCTAATCCACTCTGCTATATGCTTCCGTTTTATGAATGAGTTCATCCCATTCACATTCAGAGTTATAATTATCAGTTGTTCATTTGCTGACATTTTCGTATCCTCCCCTATTACTACCCCTTCTTCTTAAACTATTTCCTTTTAAACCAGTGGTTTGCTTTAAGCTGGTATCCCTTATCCCCTCTCTTGATTAACTTCCCTTTCTACTCCCTCCCTTATTATTCCCCTCTTTTTATTTTTAAAGGCCTAATAAATTCCCTCTCCCTTCTTCTCCCCTCCCTTTTTTGACCTCCCCAATCCCCTGATCCCCTTGGTTTATCCCTTCTGCCTTTCTCAGTAGAGTTAGATAGAGTTTTATATCTCAATGGATAATATAGCTACTCTTCCCTCTCCAGGTTGATTACACTGAGAGTAAGGTTTAAATATTACCTCTTGATGCTCTCTTCCTCTCCTTCTTATAATAGTATTTGTCCCCTCCACTTCCCATGCACTCTTTGTGTGTAACAGAATATCCTATTTTTCTTATTCTCTCAAGTTTCTCTTGGTGTCCCCTGCTATTCACCCCCCTCTTTCCCACCCCCCCATATCATCTTAGACCATTCCACCCTCTCCCTATGAATTATTCTTCTAATTACTATAATAATGAATACTATAATAGTGAATAGAGTTCACTACAGAGAATTATACATAGCATTTCTCCACATAGGAATACAGATAATTAGATCTTACTGAGGTCCTTAAAATGGTACATTTAAAAATTATGAGTTTTCTTTCTTTCCCCTCTGTTTCTTATTTACCTTTTCATGTTTCTCTTGATTTTTGTGGTTGGATATCAAACATTCCATTTAGTCCTGGTCTTTTCTGTACAAATACTAGGAAATCTTCAATTTTGTTGAATGCCCATACTTTCCCCTGGAATTATATAGTCAATTTTGATGGGTAGTTGATCCGTGGTTGAAGGCCCAGCTCTCTTGCCTTTCTGAATATCATATTCCAAGTCTTGTGGTCTTTTAGCATAGAGGCTGCCAGATCCTGTGTGATCCTGATTGGTGCTCATTGATATTTGAATTGTCTCTTTCTGGCTTCTTGTAAGATTTTTTCTTTTACTTGGAAGCTCTTGAATTTTGTAATTATATTCCTGGGGGTTGTCCTTTCTGTGTCTAGTGTAGAGGGTGATCTATGGATCTTTTCAATGTCTATATTGCCCTCTTGTTGTAGAACTTCAGGGCAATTTTGCTGAATAATTTCCTTTAGTATGGAATCCAAATTTCTATTAATTTCTGCTTTTTCAGGGAGACCAATGATTTTCAAATTATCTGTTCTAGACTGGTTTTCTTGGTCTGTCACTTTCTCATTGAGATATTTCATGTTTCCTTCTATTTTTTCAGTCTTTTGACTTTGTTTTATTTGTTCTTGCTGTCTTGAGAGATCATTAACTTCTAATTGCTCAATTCTAGCCTTTAGGGACTGGTTTTCCTTTTCAATCTGGTCATTTGTGGTGTTCAATTTGCTTATCAGTTCATTTGATTTCTGAGTCTCACTTTCCAATTGCAAAATTTTGCCTTTTAAATGGTTATTTTCTTACCTGATTTCCTTTTGAGCTATTTCCCATTTCTCTAGTCAAATCTTTTCCAACTTTCTCAACATCTCAGATTTGAACTCTTCAAGAGCTTTTGACCAGTTCTCATTATTTCGGGAGGGTCTGAATGTGATTGCTTGTTTGTTCTCCTCTTCTGTTTGCTTGGTTGTCTGGATTTTCTCTGTGTAAAAGTTGTTGAGTGTTAAAGATTTCTTCTTGTTGTTGTTAATCTTTCTCTTTTGGCCTTCCTGATTCTGGGTTGCCATATTTAGCCCAGTCCATTCTCAGCTTTATCTTCACGCTCAGGGTCTGTCACGCTCTTTCGGCTCCTGAGGTCTCGGGTCTGATTGTTCTCAAGGTCAAGCCTCCTGGTGGACCCCCTTGCTTGATCCTCTGCCAGAGTTTCTTTTACAAGTCTCAAGGTGCTGCTTCCACAGTCGTATACCCATCTGTACTGGTTCACCACTCAGGGTTTCAGAGCCTTCACTTAAGCCTGTGTCTGCCTCCACCTGTGCCTGCGCTCTGTGTCCGTGCTCAAAGTCTGTGTGTGTTCTTTAGCCTTTTGGGGTCCTAAAACTTGCTGCTCTCAGGAACAGGCCCTGGAGCTGCCAGTGACTCAATGGGTGCCCCAAACTTGCTCTATTTCTTTTGAACTGGCTTTGGCGTTGTAGGTGGTGTGTGTGTGTGGGGGGGGGTTACTCAGCCTGCAATTTAGTGATTGCTGTTTCACCCCTTTATAGCATTGAAATGCCCCAATTCCATGTACCTTCCACGCTAAGCCCTGTTGGGGGTCCCTCCATTCGTCTGGATTTGTTTTTATGACCCCTTGAGGAGTCCTGTATGTTTCAGTTAGGAGAGGTTAAGCTCTGCTTTTTACTCTGCCGCCATCTTAACTCAGAAGCCTCTCTAGAACTTTTAATAGGAATAGGTGTGGCACTTTGTAAAAGGATTTTCTGAATCTATTGACGTGATTTCTGCTGGATTTTTTAAAATATAGGCAAGGAAAACTTCAATCTCTCTGAAAATACTCTCCAACAAATCTTAATATAATACTTTCTAATGAATACTGTAGTGATAAAAGAGACAAGGAGATGGAGAGAAGTAATTTTTCTGTAGAAAACAACTTGGAAGTGAGGCACTGGGGAGAGAGGGGAAAGCAGGCTGCAGCAAGGTTACAGCAAGGAGCTCCAGTACAAGACAATGGCAAACCCCAACAGTCTACAATCTATTGCTCCATGTTCTGAACCTGGGGCCAAGCCAACTTTGAGACTCTGATAACCCTGCCTAAGCCAATAGCAATACAAACCCTTGCCCACACTTTGAAGTTCCAAGCCCTAGTAGAACACTACAGTGAGACCCCAAACCTCTGAACAAAGCTATCTACAGTATGCCTGATTGGTTAAAGACCAACTGGAGACCCAGTGCCCCTGCCCAAGCCTGCTGTGAGTACCCAAACTACATTGCAAGTTATTCCCCAGAACACCTGGCCTCTGTCAGCCTAGAGTGACAAGTCTGGGGTAAGACTCTGGGACCTAGCACAAAGAAGCTAATGGTGCTCTGAACCCTACAAGCCATCAGAAGTCCCTGGGGGAGAGTGAGTCAGAAGTGAAAGTTAGCTTTCATGGCTCCCATCCCACAGGCCATCATAACACTTTGGAAGAACTGAAACTTGTAGAAATCCAGAACTAGAACTAGAACTAGTAATAGCAAGAGAAAACTGAAGCTTAAAAGGGTATCTCCTCTACTCTGAGAACGAGCCCACTTTTAAGATAAAAATAAAAGTTGAGAAAAAGGCTATGAAAATGAGTAAAAATGCCCAACAACAATAGCAGCAACTAACCATGAAAAAATTAATATGGAAACAAATAAGAACAAGGCATAGACTCAGAAGGGGATAGTGAGATCAAAGCAACTACATGCAGAACTTCAAAGAAAAATAGGAATTGGTCTCAGGCTCTGAAAGAGCTCAAAACGCATTTTAAAAGTCAAATAAAAGAAACAGAGGAAAAGTGGGAAAGAGAAATGAGAGTAATACAAATCAGAATCAGCTGACTGGCAAAAGAAGGTACAAAAATCTAATGAAGAAAAGAATTTCATAAATAGTAGAATTTATGAAATGGAAAAGGAGGTTCAAAAGCTCACAAAAGAAAACCATTCTTTAAACATTAGAATCATGTAAGTAGAAGCCAATAACTTGAAGAGTCAAAAAGAAACAATAAAACAAAATCAAAAGAATGAAAAAAAGGAGAAAAAACCCATGAAATATATCTTTCAAAACAAACTGATTTGGAAAATAGATTTAGTAGAGACAATCAAATAATTAATGGACTACCTGAAGGCCATGATAAAAAAAAAAGCCTAGACATCATATAACAAGAAATTATCAAAGAAACTTACTGTGATATTCTTGAATAAGAGGATAAAATGGTTATTGAAAGACTCCACCAGTCACCTCCTGAAATAAATCCCTAATGACAACTCCTATGACTATTAGAGCCAAATTCCAGGCTGAGGAGAAAATACTGAAAGCAGCCAGAAACAACTTAAATATCATTAGAGACTCAGTCAAGATTACACAGGACTTGGCATATCCCATATTAAAGGATTGGAAGGCTTGGAATCTGATATTTTGGAAAGCACTGTAGTTAGGTATACAAAGAGAAAAATCTACTCCAAAACCTAAGTATATTCTTTAAGGAGGGAAAAATAGTCATTCAGTTAAAAAAAAAAAGATTTCCAAGCATTCCTGATAAAAAAGCCAGACCTAAACAGAAAATTTGATGTCCAAATTCATGACTCAAGAAAAGTATAAAAAATACAAACAAGAAAGAGAAAAACTTAAGTGCTTGTAAGTGTCTATATTCCTACATGGCAAAATGATATTTATAACTCTTAAAATTTTTTATCGGTATTAGAGCAGGTAGATGGAGTAAATATAGGTAGGGTATAAGAATAAGTTGATTCAATTGACATTATATTAAAAAGCTATGTAAAGGGAACTCCTCTCTCCTAGGGTCATGAACTTCTGCTTGTACTAGCAAGCCTTAGGAGCATGACCCGGAACATAGGGCTCCAAGTCCAGGTCAGAGAGACTTTGATTGGTTCTTGAGATGTGTGAGACTAGCCCACAGTGAAAGAAAGTGATGTGGAGAAAAGTGATTTTTGGGGGCTGGTGTTCTGGGTGGGAACTCTCTCTCTCTCTGGAGGGTGGTGGCTGAGGCAGAAGTCACTCTCTTGGGCTGGTAGGCTAGGAAATATTTTTTAAAAATTTATTTCCCTCTTTTATTTCTTTCTTAGACTGTATATTAAAATGAAATTGTTAAAAGCTATTATCATCCTCATGACTTATGGGTTAATGATTTTTGTAAACAGTGACCACAATAATCTCTTTTAAAATTAATGTTGCATTTCCAAATAAATTACTAAATATTACATTTAGCATATTACACCTGGCATAATATTAATTTTTCAATATTACATTTGGCAGACCACAGAGGTTTTGATGATTACCCTCAGTCTTCTCAAAATTCTTCATTTTTTACTCTCCTTAAGCCAATTCATTAGTAGCTAAATCTGGAGCTCAGAGTTTTTACTCTGATACAAAAGGACAAATTAGCTTCAAGGCCACAGCCTTTGGTCTGATACTATAAAGCTTTAGAAGCTCACCAACTCCTGCCACTTCCTGCTGCTTCTGCCATCCACGCCTCTTTTCTCCCACTGCTGCCTCCCAACCACTGCTGATTGACCACCCAAAAGTTATTTGGAAGCTCTTATTTTTTCTGCATGGACGGATGAGGTCTAAATCCCAAACCTAAACCAGAAAATTTGATGTCCAAATTCATGAATCAAGAGAAGTATAAAAAGGCAAATAAGAAATACTATAAAATATTAGTAAGGAGACTGCAGCAATATACCACAAAGACAATTCACTACAACCATGTGAGATTTATAGCAGGAAAGTAGGGATGGTTTAATATTAGAAAATGATGAAGAGACCCCATTCAGGTGATAGAAGGATATACTTAGTCAGTTGGGTCAAAAATCACAGATCAGGAGAATTCAAATGAATCCAGGCTGAATATGCTGTTATACCACTTTGTGAATTAATTTTTAATGCAGTACAAGTCATATTCTGATTAATTTAAAAAGTAACCAGATAATTTTTCATTAATCAATATTAAGGAAAGACCTTGTTGACCATTTCATTAAACCTATACCAAAATGAAAATTCCATTCACAACATGTCTGATGAGATTATTACTTATTTCCATAAGGCATATTTTTAAATTGTATTAGATGTTTATTTAATGAATGTTAAAAGTTAACTACTCATAATCTCAGTAATAACACTGGTCCTCTACATTCTAGTATATTAATATTTTCAGCAATTTGATAGTCTTTACTTGAACTGTAAGCATTCTAATGAATGTCTTCAGGTGGTAGATTTAAAATATTAAAATAAACAGAGTACCAGAATACAACCTGGGACTCCTTTACTTATTTTTAAATTTAAAAATACTTTCCAAATTTTCTTCAAAGTATTAGATAATGAGAATCAATTTTTATCAGATCAGCCCACAACTAGAACTTAAATGTAGTCATAGTGCATCAGATAAGAAATACATTTTTCCTCATTTTCTTTCTTTCCTTTTCTCTCTTCCTTCTTTCCTTCATCCCTTTCTCCCTCACTCCCTCTCTCCCTCTTTCTTCTATTCTTTCTATTATTAAACTATTATTAAAATTGTATTTATATATAAAGCTACTGAATACACAAATTATAGTTGAATAGGTTACTATTTCTATTATTGTCTGTAATTACTGAACACTTGCTAAGATGATAGTATTGCACCCATGAACATATTATCTATGCATTCCTAAGGGAAGAATATGTTTTTAAAACCACAGGTATGCTCACATTACACAAATTGTATTCCAAATATTTAAGATACAGAAAAGGGTCCTTACCCGGGCCTTTTGCTCCATCTCTAGCATTAGTCTTTCATGCTGTTCTGCTATTGCCAGGGTTGCAGAGTGCACCTTCTGATAGATCATTTCCCCTTCCCTTGTTTGAAAGGTGAATAGTCCTTCTCCTGTGTCACACATCCTGTGAAATTGAAGTAAAGGAAAAGAATGAAGAGAATATCTTCACTTTACTATTACAAGTTTCTTTGAAACTTTTAGAGATTTTAATTAATCCCCTACAACAATGGCCCTGATATAGAGCAAAAAACACAAACTACAATGACCAATACCACCACTACTACCAAATATACATTAACAAAAAACCAAGTGACCAAAAAGAGACCAGAATTAAGTCAATGAGTTGCTTAATCAACATTTTTGTACTACTAATATATTCTCAAGAGTGTTCATATTGATATAGAGTATTACAGTGTGTGTATATGTAATGGGTTGAAGAATAAACTACTTATTTTCTTTAAATATGTCCATTATCCATAAGAATATCAACTCTGAAATGGTATTGTTTTTATCGAAACATTTCACTCATATCAGAAAACTATTGATTTTAGAGATCTGGAGGAGAGACCAAAACAGGTCAAAGGATAAAGATTTTAATTAATATTTATGCCCTTCAAAGATCTCTGATTTTTATCAGTACTAGGCAGCAAAAAGGCATAGTGTATTGAGTATTTAATTTGGAAGTCAGGAATACTGGAATTCAAATCCTGTCAGCCATTTTTTAGCTGTTTGACATTGACAAGTCATTTAGCCTCTTTTTGCCTCAGTTTTCTCACTCATAAAATGAGGATAATAAAAGCACCTGCTTTATAACTTTGTAAAGATCAATTGAGATAATGTATCTAAAGCATTTGGCAAACCTTAAGGTGTATATAAATGCTAGCTATTATTGCTATTATGGACATTTCATCTACCAGTGTGGATCACAACCCCCATACCTCCAATTTGAATGCTTTTTTAATTGCTGTGGCCAAAATAATGGTACCCTTGGTGGTATTAATGATAGGTGGAAGCAAAGAATAAGGACAATGGAGGTGATCACCCATCCCTTTGGACAAAGTAATAATGAATAAATAAAAAATATTGTTAAGAACTTTGAACAATGGAGAAACAACTACAGTGTAACTAAGATGAAGTTCAATATTTAAAACATGACTATAAGCTATACAAGTATTTTTCTTAATTATCTTGGTACCTTACTCATAACCTAGAGGAGTCCATTGCACATAATAGGTTCTTTTTTTAAAATAATTTTTTATTTTTAGAAAAATTTTCCATGGTTACATAAGTCATGTTTTTACTTTCCCCTTCACCCTCTCAGCCCGCCCCCCCACCCCCCATCTGCTGTAGCCAAATTCACATTTCCACTGGTTTTATTATGTGTGGTCAGTCAAGACTTATTTACACATTATTGATAGTTACATGGGTGTGGTCTTTTCAGGTCTACATCCCCAATCATGTTCTCATCAACCCAAGTGTTCAAGGAGTTGTTTTTCTTCTGTGTTTCTACTCCTGTAGTTCTTCCTCTGAATGTGGGTAGTGTTCCTTTCCATAAATCCCTCAGAATTGTCATAATAGGTTCTTAATAAATAAAATAATTAGTGAATGGAAGTCAGTAATATAAAATTGAAGATCTTCAGGAAAAGACCAGAAAACATTTACTTATTTGTGGAAAAAATACTTAAAATCAAAAAAGTTAATTACATTGAGGATAATTTTTCAGTTTTCAGGTAAGACTATATAAAATATCTATATAAAATTTCTTTGTGGTTCAATTTTTTCTTCATACAGCTGAAAGAATTTCTTTTGCTTCCTTATGAATCTCAAAGGAGTTTCTAGAAGAAATGAAATGTCTCAAGAGGTTTCAGACACTATAGAATCAGCAATTGAGATCCCGTAGGGCACCATATAGTCTACACTTAGCTTTTGTGTAAAGAGATCTTAATAAAATTCAAACAGCGTGAAATGGAAAGTCTAGGGAAAAAATGAAGAGTTTTCTCAAAGTGAAGTAAAATGAGTTTTTTTGTTGTTGTTTTTTTTCATTGTTGAATCAGAGGGGGTAAAAGAATCCATCTTTTGCAACAACAAAACAATAGGCAGCAATGATTGAATTTGCATTTTGAGTTTTGTTTTTTTTTTTTACTGAAAACAAAATAAACCTCTTCATTGTTAGTCATTTAGGAGACATAATCTGGAAAAATATTTTTTCATGATCAATAATTGAAATACAAAGATCTCTGGTTAGATCATGCCCTGATAAGCAAATATTTCAAGTAGGTAAGTCTTTTTAAAAAGGTCCATTTTAGTGTTGTGTTTTTTTTAACTTCTAATCAGAAAGAAAAATCTTGAATAGTTATATTCTTTATTCTCTGACTCCAGGAAAATATAAATGCACAAGAGAACAAAAAGAGGGGAATCATAAAAACTAAAGCCGAATAACAACTAAAATGAAATGATGATTAGAGTAAAAAAAGTGTCTTTTCTTTAACAGATACACCATTAACTATAAAGCCATGGTTTGCCCAATTATTTGGTGAAATGAGGACAAATATATACATTTTGGAAAATAAGGAAAAATCCTCTTCTATAATGCAATAATATTGGTATGGATTATCACCTTGTGCTTACTACAACCACATAAACTCTTTCAAATATCTGTATCCATGTATAGGGCTAAAGGTAACATTATAAAGACTGTCCCTAAAAGTTTGTAGTGTTATAGGCAAAGATTATTGCATCATATTTTCAGTTATTGAGAAAGAGGTAACAGAATTAGGAAGGAAAGGAAAGAAATTAATTCAATCACTTTTCTCAAGTGTCACCTCTCTGATGAGAATGACAATCAAATATGGAAAAGATGATGACCACCAAACTGACAACCAACAGAAAGGAATTAGTATAAACCCACAACTGAAAATTTGAAGAGTAGGAAGACAATAATTGGATGTTTCCCTCTTTCCAACAGTATTTAATCAGGGAATGTGAGATCTAGAATATTATAATCTAGTTTAATCCAGGCCTGAAAAAGGAATACTTTTTGTAATATCCTTGCCAAGTTACTCATCCATTCTCTGTTATCTTAAAGATTTCTGTGTTGTAGAACTCCTTATATCCTGAGGAACCTTGCTTGAGTTTTGTATAGTTCATTTTGCTAACAAGTTCTTCATTTTAATCCCCAATATTCCTACTTCTAGTTCTTGCTCACACACTGATCTTAGTTTGTTCTCCAGGGTCACACAGAAGAGTTCTAATCCTTCTCCAATATGATAACCTTTCTCTTATTTGAAGATTTTTATTACAACCCTCTTCTGTAGACTAAATAATTTCTTTGAAGATTTCTAATACAAACCTCTTCCCATATCCTCAGCAACTTCAAATGATCCTTTTGTTACATAGTTTCTAGTCTCTTCAATATTTTGTTGACAATATTCTTGAAGTACTTCAATTCAATGTCCCCCCTTAAATAGGGCTCCAAGAACTGAACACTAAACTCTAGATATAGCCTGACAAGTGAGAATCATTAGAATAGTGACTCATTTAGAACATTTTGTGTCTATTGATATCGGCTAAGAAATTAAAACACAATGGAGATAAAGCCCTGCACTGGGATAATTTAGCTTGGCAAATACTTTTTTATTAAGAGCAGATTAATAAATATAAACTTAAATGTCATAGCACTTATAATGTCAATGATTCTTTGATACCTTCAGGTATAGGCAGGGCTTTAGTGCTTGAAGCCACCAAGACCCCTTTCTCTCAAGTCATCAGTGACAGCAATTATTATCAGGATGTTAGCTTTAAGGATCTCATATATCCCCATGAATAAAGAATAAAGAAAACATATTGCCCAGATTAAGATATGCATGCAATAGCAGCCCATTTACTTAGTCCATTAAGTTTATGTGTATGTGCATATATACTAAATAATTTTATATATGTGTGTGTGTTTTGCTTGGCATTACAATAGATAATAGGCAAGGACCAAAAGGATGAAAAAAGACAGTGAGTTGGAGTACATTTGGGAAATTATGAAGGGATTTAATATTCCCCAAATATTCTTTGAAAAATAGCAGATGAAAAAGCAAACATCTCTCCAAAACAAATCATTCTTCCACTGATCATATATAGTTTGAAATAATAAAAATCCAGAATCTCCAAAGAATCACAGTTATTAGCAATCTACAGATTAATTGAAATATATATGGTATGTATAAATAGACTGCAACATGTTTCTAATGGTAATTTATGAGATAGGAGGGGCATAAAAGGTATAAGCCAGAGCAATCATAATAAAAAGGAGGTAAGCTGATCACAAAGCAAATGGAAAGGCATGAACATTTCACCGTCAGTTATGAAATGTTTAAAGGCCAGAAGGAATGTCTCCAGTATGTTATAGCAGGTCATGCCTAACTACAGAAGATGGAAAGGTGTGAATGGTTTGGGATGTGTACTGTTTGAGAAATTACTGGCATTTATGAGGCCATAATGCATCAAAATATAGTGGCAAGATTTGCACAGATCTTCTTAGTTATAAAGTCATTCCCAGAGGCTTAGCAAGAATTGTTCTTTGTAGGAAACAGACTTATGAAAATGAAATCCATATCTATGTGTGTACATATATATATGAAAATCATAAAGTGTAGAGACTTGATAAACACGTTAAACATATCATGACCAAATATACCTTTATAATGATCATCTTTGGCTAAAAAATTTATGTGATGGCATAAGTGTAGGTGAAATCATCATAGGGATAGATAAAATTACCTCAGGCAATTTCTTCCATCACTAATTTCATATGTAGTTTATTGTTCCTATTTTTTAAGGAACCAGATAGATATCTTCCAGATACACAAACAATTTAAATGTCAACTATGAGAATAAAAAACAGGATCTAGCCCAAAGACCCAATGGCACTTCTGTACAGTATTTAAAATTTAATGTTTAATTATAGAGGGTAATGAAATTCTTAGAAGCATAGCTTTACTTTATAAGAGTTAAAAGCAATTAACAC
>NW_025388460.1:0-11447 GCF_016433145.1 Gracilinanus agilis | reverse complement strand
GATAAGAGTTTTATTTCCCAATGGATAGTATAGCTACTCTTCCCTCTCCGGGTTGATTACACTGAGAGTAAGGTTTGATTATTACCTCTTTATGCTCTCTTCCTCTCCTTCTTATAATAGTATTTGTCCCCTCTCTCTCCCATGCCCTCTTTGTGTGTAATAGAATATTCTATTTTCTTATTCGCTCAAGTTTCTCTTGGTGACCCCTGCTATTCTCCCCCTTTTTCCCATCCCCCATGCCATCTTAGATTATTTAGTGTTCCACCCTCACCCTGTTAATTATTCTTCTGATTACTATAATAGTGAATATTATAATAGTGAATAGAGTTCACTACAGAGAATTATACATAATATTTCTCTACAAAGGAATACAGATAATTAGATCTCACTGAGGCCCTTAAAAAGGCAAATTTAAAAATTATAAGTTTTCTTTCTTTCCCCTCTGTATCTTATTTACCTTTTCAGGTTTCTCTCGATTTTTGTGGTTGGATATCAAACTTTCCATTTAGCCCCGGTCTTTTCTGTGCAAATACCTGGAATTCTTCAATTTTGTTGAATGCCCATACTTTCCCTTGGAAATATATAGTCAATTTTGATGGGTAGTTGATCCGTGGTTGCAGGCCCAGCTCTCTTGCCTTTCTGAATATTGTATTCCACGCCTTGCGGTCTTTTAGTGTTGAGGCTGCCAGATCCTGTGTGATCCTGATTGTTGCTCCTTGATATTTGAATTGTTTCTTTCTGGCTTCTTGTAAGATTTTTTCTTTTGCTTGGAAACTCTTGAATTTTGCAATGATGTTTCTTGGTGTTTTCCTTTCTTGATCGAATGCCGCAGGTGTTCTATGAATCCTTTCAATGTCTATATTGCCCTCTTGTTGTATGACTTCAGGGCAATTTTGCTGAATTATTTCTGTTAGTATAGAGTCCAGGTTTTTATTAATTTCTGGTTTTTCTGGAAGACCAATTATTCTCAAATTGTCTCTTCTAGACCGGTTTTCTTGGTCTGTCACTCTCTCATTGAGATATTTCATGTTTCCTTCTATTTTTTCAGTCTTTTGGCTTTGTTTTATTTGTTCTTGTTGTCTTGAGAGATCATTAGTTTCTACTTGCTCAATTCTAGCCTTTAGGGATTGATTTTCGGCCATAATCCTCTGGTAATCGGCCATAATCTTTTGGTTTTCGGCCATAATCTTCTTGTTTTCGGCCATAATCTTCTGGTATTCCTTTTCAATCTGGTCATTTCTTGTGTTCAATTTGCTTATCAGTTCATTTGGTTTCTGAGCCTCGCTTTCCAGTTGCAAGATTCTACCTTTTAAGCTGTTATTTTCTTGCCAGATCTCTTCCATTTTCCTCAAAATCTCAGATTTGAACTCTTCCATAGGTTGTGAGGAGTTTTCCTTATTTGGGGAGGGTCTGGATGGTTGTTTGTTCTCCTCCTCTGTTTGCTCGGTTGTCTGGATTTTCTCTGTGTAGAAGCTGTCGAGTGTTAAAGACTTCTTTTTTTTGTTATTATTCTTTCTCTTCTGAATTTCCTGTAACTGGTTAGCCATCATTAGCCCAGCAGCTTCTCAGGTTTATCCTCGCTCTCAGTTTCTGTCTGAGATCTATTGGCTCCTGAGGACTGAGTTCTAGTTTTTTCCAAGGTCAAGCCCCCTGGTGGATTCCCTTGCTTGAACCTCTGCAGGAGGTTTCTTTACAAGTCTCAGGGAGCTACTTCCACAGTCGTATACCCGTCTGCACTGGTTCCCCACTTAGGCTTTGGTTCCTGGTTGTGTTTGCCTCCACCCAAGCCTCTGCTCAGCCGGCACCCACGCCTCTGCTCAGCCGGCACTCAAGCCTCTGCTCAGCCTGCACCCACGCCTCTGCTCAGCTGGCGCTCCGCTCCCAGTGTCCGCTCCCGCGCGCACGCGCGCGCGCTCAGATTTCGCGTGCGTTCTTGACTTAATGGGGTCCTAAGTCTTGCTGCTCTCAGGAACAGGTCCTGGAGCTGCTGATGACTCGATGGGTGCCCCAAACTTGCTCTATTTCTTTTTAGCTGGGTTCAGAGCTATAGGTGAGTGTGGAGGGGGTGGGGGTGGGGCGGTTGCTCAGCTCGCGCTTGAGTGAGAGCCCTTTTTAGCTTGGAAATGTCTCGATTCCACGTACCTTCCACGCTGTGCCCTGTTGTGGGGTTCCTCCGTTCTTCTGGACTTGTTTTTATGTCCCCTTGAGGAGTTTTGTGTGTTTCGGTCAGGAGAGGTTTAGAGCTGCTTCTTACTCTGCCGCCATCTTAACCCGGATCTGTCGGTAGATATCATTTTTATCATAAGTATGGGATTGTCTTAGATCCCTGCATTAATGGGAATCATTTGATGTTTCAGAGTTGTCCATCAAAAAATATTACTCTTGCTATGTACAACATTCTTCTGGTTCTATTCATTTCATGTTGCATCAATTCATGTAAGTCTTTCCAGGTTTTTCTAAAATTTGCCATTTCTTATAATATAATAGTATTCCATTAAATCAAGTGCCCAGGCGGATTTCTGTCCCCATATTAGTATCAACAATTGGATTTATTCTCCTTTGCTTGCTCATTTTTGTTTACTTATTTTTAAATATTAGTGGTCAGGCCAATAGTTCTCATTATTTGCTTTTGTGATCTAGCTCCAGGGTATCCAGTGTGTTGGGATATACCACCTTAGTTTCCAGGAATTGTGCGTGTGTGTGTGTGTGTGTGTGTGTGTGTGTGTGTGTGTGTGTTATTCCTGTATCCTATTTAGTTACTCATTTTTTTAGTCCAGAATTGAATATATTCCTAGTTCCCTGATTGAGTCCCACTCTCTGATTGATCTCAGATGCTCTAGCCAGAGACCTGGGGCATCTCTGCTACTACAACTACAATTAACCAGTCCATCTTCCATTGTATCAGCAATCAGGGACTCCATTCTCCTGGGAATGAACATAGCTAACAGGGTCCCAGTTCCTCAGCAACCATACTTACCACTGCATGCCCCTTCCTCCCTCTTTCTCTTCTACTGATGTAGCCTGGATTACAATGAAACTTTAATCCAGGACCCTCAGATCTCCAAAATCACTTGTTAGTTGGTGAGACTTGAGATCCTGCCCTTAGGATTTGGTGCCTATATCCTCTGTGGTATCCACTCCTTCAATCCCCAGCTATGGACCAGCAGATGTCTCTGTAGATGAGACTATGGAGGACACAGCTTCTCCCAGATCTGTCTGCCTGCAGATTTCTCTGGTATCCTCAGGGATACAAGCTCAAGGGCTCAGAAATTAAAGAAAGGTCTTTAATCCTGCTCCCAGGGGTTTCTTTGTGATTTATTGATTGCTGAATACATTCTGTTTGTCCTATTTCTGCCCTCAGGGCCTATAGTGTTGGGATTTAGATACAGAAATTCAGAAACCTTCCTCCCTATTTTTCCCTGGCTTTACTCTCAACTTCTATCTGTATTTTGCATTGATTCCATGGAGTTATTTTTGGTTCTTGGTGGGGGGATATAAAGAGGATCAAGAAGCTTCACACCTTACTCTGCCATATTCTTACAATCCCATTACAATTTTTAATAATAGTTTTCTGATATTTTTGAGCCATATTTTCTCTATCATTTCTGCTACTTTTTTCCCATAAGATGACAGGCAATATGATATAGGCTGTACATATAATACATATTTTCATGATTATTATATTGTGGAAGAAGACACTAGAGGACAAATTCATGGAGGAAATTCCACCATACAATTTTCTCTTTGACCCAACATTTTTTGGCAAATATTGTGTTCTTATCTTTAAAACTTGGATCTTTTAATTCATTAAACAAGGTTCAATTGTCATTTATTACATGGTATTATGTACCTAACCTATTCCAATGATCCAGTACCCTTTATTCTTAGTCAATATCTGATTGATTTGATGATTACCATTTTGTAATACAGTTCCAGATGTGGCACTGCTAGGCTACCTTCTTCCACTATTTTTTTTTCACAGATTCCCTTAATATTCTTGAACTTCTGTTCTTCCCAATGAGTTTTGTAATTATTTTTTCTACTTTTATGAATGTTTAGAGTAGTTTTATTAGAATGTCACTGAATAAGCTGATTAATTTGGCTTAAATTGTGATTATATCCTATTTTAAGTTTAGCCTACCCATGAGCAGTTAATATTTTTCTAGTTGTTTGGATAAGACTTTATTTGTGTGAAAAGTGTTTTGTAGTTGAGTTCATAGAGTTCCTGGGTTTGTCTTAGGAGGCATACTCCCAAGTATATTATATTATCTATGGTTAATATAAATGCAATTTCTTTTTTATATCTCTTGCTGCTGGGCTATGTTAGTAATATAGAAATGCTGATGCTTTATGTGGGTTTGTTTTATATCCTGCAATTTTGCTAAAGTTGTTAATTATTTCAACTATTGTAGGACAAATAACTTTTCTGGGCACATACTGTAAAGAGGATTAATAATATGTCTTGGAGAGGACATTTGTGATCACTTCCAGTTCTAGTATTTGATGAAAAAGAAGCAAATATACATTACAGAATGTATAATGGATTTTGAAAAACATAAATAACCATGTTGAGGAATTTGTTCAGGATAAAAGAGGGAATGTTTTTTAACCTTTTGCTTATTTATAATCATTTCTTTTCTTTCCTCTTATCCCCGCATTTACTTTTTTTCAATATTATGAAATGCTTCTGGTTTAATCATTCTTTGATGTAACTGAAAGGTGTCTACCATAATAGCTTCCAAGAAGACTAGAAAACATTTACTTTACATTTTGATTCTAAAACTAAAACTGACCTCTAAGCTAATTACCCCATGAGTGTCCAGGGTGACAACATGAGCATAATGGTACTTGACATTTATAATAGCATTATAGAATCTTAGCAGTTTGAATAGATGATCTTTAAAGACTTTCCTGTCACTTCCTGAAGAGTTAAAACCTTTCTTTTTATTTTAATTTAATTTATTTTATTTTTATGGTCATTCAAAAGACATTTCCATATTGGTCATTGTTGTAAGAGCAAAATCATACATAACCAAAATCCCAAAATAAAATCGTAATTACACTGATATGAAAGATGACTACAACAATTCTTTCTCTGATGGTGGGTGGATAACATCCCTGTCATAAGTCCTTCAGGATTGTTCCAGATCATTGCATTGCTGAGAGTAGCCAAGTTTTCACAGATAATCATCATACAATATTGTTGTTATTATGTACAATGTTGCATATTTCACTCTGCATCAATTCCTGCAGATCTTTCCCACTTTTTCTGAAATCATCTTTTTTTTATCATTTCTTATAACACGATAGCATTCCATCACCAATATGTAACACAATTTCTTTATCCATTCCCCAACTGATGGTCATCCCTTCAATTTCTAATTCTTTGATACTTCAAAAAGAGCTGCTATAAATATTTTTGTACAAGTAGATCCTTTCCTCTTAAAACCCTTCTAAAACATCCTCAACAAGTGATCAGCCAGTGTCCTCTTGAATACCTCTAGCAGAAAAAAACATAATATTCCCTCATGCAGCCCATTTCACTTTTAAATAGCCCATATTTAGTTGTCATGACAATTTATTTGTATTTGCAAAATGTCAAAGATTTGGAATCTCGATTACTTGATAAATATTGCTGGCTGATCTTTTTCATAAGTAAAAGAATGCGGTATTCAAGGATCTGAGACCAGATAATGAAATCTCTAGTAATATGTCATTCGTTCTCCATTTTTATATATGACTCTCGATTCTCGAGATCAGGGGAGCTCATGTAGTATAGAGGAGAGGAGATCCTATGTAATTCTTACTTCATTAATCTACACAGTATATGAATACCAGGGAGGGAAACAAACAAAAACAAAAATGTGTTACCTCCATCCACTTCCTAGCCAAGATTTATTAGCAGGGGTTTGTCAATGATATCACATATTGCTCAGACCTCATTACTTTTATAAAGTGTACTACAGATGATTCAGTAGAATCCTGTGAAACCTTATCATAAATTTAGCTGTTCCTTTCTCAGTAAATGGGAAATGCTGATCCAGTGTCTTCAGTTTGCAGGTTCCTATGCAAATTCTAGTATTAGATAGTTAATCTATGGTGGTTAAAATCCATGATGCTATATAAATATAATAAAATATGATAACATAACATACCCCAAGTCCTAATATTAGAGAAAAAATCTGGATATACCTTTACAAGGTGACTAAGCAAAATGGAATTAAAAAAAGTAAAAACAGGCTACAAACTAATTATACTTAAGTGAGAATGAATGGATGAAGAATTGTGATAAGAACTTCGAGAGAATGACTGAAATAGCAGTTATGGTACTTTATGGAATGAAATTAATTTGTTTTAAATTAGGTTCTCCCTAAGCAAATTTAATTGTTTTTGTTGCTGTTCAATTCAACTTTTTAAATAAACATTAAATAGCTTTTGTTTCTTTATTTTCAAGTTCTTCAGTTAGGCAGACCTAAAATAAAATAGAACTTATTGAGGAAAAAGTAAAGAAAAGATAAAGACTAATATCATCAGGAGTCCCTCCACTGTGCCTCAGTTCTCCATCTGAAAGATAGTTGAATTAATTTAATCTCTCTTTTGGCCCCCCCCCCATGCTCATAATGATTTGTATTCATATTATAGAACCCTAGTAAAATATAGACCTCTTGGAAACAGGTGCTATATTTTATATATACATATATAAAATATAGCTTAGTATATAATAGTGCTTAGTATATAATAAAGGCTTAGTATATAATAGTGCTTATTATATAATAATATATAGTGCTTAGTATATAATAAATGCACCAATAAATATTTGAAGTGGGGTGGCATGGGCTCACACAACTCAATGACTTGTCTCCACAGTAGTCTAGCTTTATTGTCTTTGAGTCATCTTCTGTAACAATGAATGTGTTCCACTCCACACACACAGGAAGTCATACAAGTATGAGAGAGACAGAGAGACAGGGAAAGACAGAGAGATGGAGAGCTAGAGAAACATATAGGGAGAGGAGGGAAGGAAGAAAGAGAGAGAGAAAAAAAGAGAGAGAGAGAAAGAGAGAAAGAGAGAGAGAGAGAGAGAGAGAGAGAGAGAGAGAGAGAGAGAGAGAAAACAAGAGAGAGAGAAGAGAGGGAGAAGGGAGATGGAAATAGAGTTCTGTATTTCTACATTCCTCTGTCCTTTTTAGCTTAATATGTTGCTCTCAAGATCTTGTTCCAATCAACCCAGCTCATGCTTGGTTTCCTTTGCATCTGTTATTCTGGATCTGATATTTCAATTTCCTATTCAGTTTCCTAATTATTCTGACTGGTTGTCATTCTATAAGAAATCTACTGATTGGTAACTAATGATTCTAATCTTGAAAATTTAACCAGAAACTCAAAACTCCTTATTTTTTCCCAATTAATGTAAATAGCTTCTGTTTCTTAGGTGTGGTCATTACCATCTAAGAGTGGTTTGAATTCTAATGATAAAGTGGTGATTAATATTGTAGAAGTATCTGAAATGTGACTATATTTTAAAAGGATTTGATTCTACTAATAGTATGCCCTGTCTTCTTTTTTTCCCCTGCTCCTCTTTGATATATGATATATGAAAAAGATATATGAAAAAGGATGAAAAGCTAGGGAATTACACAGTTTTGACTGTCCTAGGATCAAGACAAAAATATAATTTATAATTATCTCTGTTTAAAATAAGACTTTGAGTTGATGGCACCATATCATATACTTTATAACGCAAATTTTTATTCCTAGCAATAATATACTGCCTTTATACCTTAACTATTCATACTCCATTTTGCAATTTTAATAATCTCAGCCATATTGACAGACTTTACACTTAACTATGAGAACTGAATAGTGAGAATGATAAAAGATGCCAGTTAATGAAATTTCTACTAGCATTAGAACATGAAGTAAATAATTCACCATATCATCTGTTAGATTTTAAGCTTTTTCATAACTTCCCCAATGAATGCCTTAAAATTACGCATATATATCTATACATACATATACACATGTCTAGAAATACTTGTGTTTATATTTTACTCATGTGTTTATGTACACCTGTGTATTTTTACAGATATTTAAGGTCTTTTTTTATTCCATGCAGTTAGCATAGTCTCTCTCAGTTTCCTCATCTGCTAAAAGGGATAATAGTACTTATCCCCTAGGAATATTGTGAATATGAAATAAGGTGATAGCAAAGTATTTTGCAAACCTAAACACTACATGAATGCCAATTGCTGTTGTTCTCCTTAATACATTCTCTACTTTGAGTTCCCAAAGGACCTTAGTCAGCTGAAGATCTGTGCCATTCTTAAGATTTCACAAACTCTATTGCTTATATGAGTGCTTAAAAAGAACAGATGTTAGGAAATTCTTCCTTGTGCCTCATGGAAGGCTGTCTAGCACAATGAAAAATGGATTCTCTCTTGATCAGTAGTCAGTAAAACAAACAGTGGCTGCTATTCTTCATATAAATGAAGATATTTAAATATTGCCTAATTTTCTCTCCTTCATCATAAATGATTCCAATTCTTTCAATCTTTTATATATGTTACTAAGTCATCTTTTACTAATTGAGACTGTTCTGCCCTGCTCTCCAAGGATATTTGATTTTGTCTTAAATTGTGAGCAGATACTTCAACTTGCTAAAGAGTACTTGAAAATATTCTGGACTTGAAATATACTAGAGTATTTCAAAGTGGTAAAACTATCTGAGATTTTTCTATATATTGCATTTGTTTGTGTTTTTTATCTCTGGCATCATTTGTTTTGATCCCTGTGATGGCCTGTGATATGAGATGTTATAATCCTCTTCATAATCCATAATCCATAATGGAAGATTAGTAGTCTGAAGAAGCAAGGCCATGTGACAAATCTAGCATCCCTACAGAATTGAAATCGGCTATATTTTTTTGAAATTGCAAATATGGGGAAGTTATTTTTAATAAGAAGAAACATTAAGTAAAGTTTATAAGTCCTTTTGCTAGTATATTGAGTTAATTTTATAGTTTTTCTAAATATAGCTTCTTGTCAACTTTCTATTTACATGTTAAAAGTTTAACAGTTTTTTCTCCTCTTGATAATTTTCATAAAAGATTGAATGGAATTTTTCTCTATATCTCACATTCCCACCACATACACATAATAATAAGATATAACGTATGTCATTCTTAGGATCATGACTAATATCTGAAATGTACTGCCCATCCTAATATAACACCTATCAACCAAAGTCATTTAATCTTTGTCATACCTTGATAAATTTTGAGAAAATACCCATTATAGGTCTTTTCCCAACCTCATGGTAATAGCCACTTTTATTGAGTGGCATAAGATGCAAATCATAAGTTTTGAAATGACTGTCCAAAATCCTGGCCATGTGCTTTATGATCAATTTTTACCCCAATGACTTCAAGTGGGATTTTGCTAATAAATTGTGTCAATGCTTTTTTCTTATATATAAGCAAGAAAAAAATTTCATAATACATTCTCTCAAAATATGCTTTGTTGAATATGTCACTTGCTGAAAAACACTCTGCTAGAGATTCATTGTATACTACTCTCCAAAAAGAGAAATTGATGAGACATGAAGGTCCATCTTAGGTCCAAAAGAAATGTCAAAAGCAATCATCTTCAAGGACTCTCATCCATTATTTTGAGATTCTGCCAATTATTCTTCAATATATTCTACTTAAATGTATAAGTTATACATTGGACTCTGCTGTTACTTTTTAATATCACAATGGTAACCTTACCTGATAACCATCCATTTAGAGAACATTTACTGTCAAATGTGGGGAATAACGGGAGACTTCATTTCTTCAACCTAAGATTTTTTTTCCTTTTAAGTGAAGGACATCTTCCTGGCTTTGTGCATGCCTGTTAAATAACTGAATTACCGAATTAGCCTAGATTCTACTTTGTCATTGGATCCTTTCCTTCTAAACCTTTTTTAACCAGTTACTCTTTTTTACTATTTAAACAATGCAATTTTCTGGCTTTATTGATCATTCTCCAATATTTCTTTAGAACACAGAGATATAATTATGAAATTGGACATTTATATACTGCTTTAAAGTTTGAAAAATATTCTCTGTATATTATCTCCTTGATCCTCATAATAGAAAGTTAGGTGTTATGTTTATTCTTAAATCTTCTTCCAAATAGGAAAGGTTATTATGATCTATTCACATGCAACTTGGCATTTATATTCAAAGTATCATAGGCATTCCCTCCAAAATCCCTATTTTTAGGAATTATTTTTACATATTCAAAAAGATTGTATCAGTGTTTATTTAGTTTCAGATTAGGTAATTGGCCAATGTAGTTGTCTGCAATCAAGATATTTGTTTCTTTACTTTATTTCAGTTCCTGTGTGTTAGGTGAAGTTTCTGAAACTATCAGATGCCAAACCACAGCTGAGGAAACTGTTCTTAGCATACTACTGAGAACACAATTATAAGGAGATGCAGAAAAATCAAATGAAATACTAGTCACTAATGCACTGTGATATTTACTGGATTCTGAGGCCCTCATCATTCCTTATTTCTGATTTGTTATGTTCCCTCTTACTAGGGATGCTATACAAAGGAACCAAGCTGTCTGAGCAATTCTTTCCTCTTTAATGAAATCCACTGAGAAATGGTTTAAGAAAAAGAAGCAGGGAAGTGGACTCTGATCATTCCAGACCCACCACATTCAAGTTTTACTCCCAGAGAAATAAGTAGAAGAATGTACATTTGAAATAGTTTATCTTTAAAATGATGGGTTAACACCTCTGCAATCCCTCAGTTGCTTAGAGGTTTTTCGGTAGATGTCTCAAAATGTTGCCAATAGATTCATAATAAAAATGAGTCAGGCAACCTGCAGGATGCTCTTAATCCAATAAACAAAGGGAAATGAATAAAACCAACCTGTGATTGAGATTTAATTAAAGTGAAAGACTACATTTTCCTATAATGATGGACATGGAGCATGCAAACATTAAAAAAGATAAATTAAATTAAAAAGTAATGAGATTTGTTCATTTTCCCCAAGGCTACACTTGACTATTAGTTGACATAGTCTATTCTGCTGTGTCTTATATTACTGGAAGAATTTCAGAGGAACTGACTTAAGGTCTGAAGAACTTTTTGGTGGTGACTAAAGTATAATTTATTAGCACAACACCTTTCTACCATAAAATTAATGTGCTGTACTGCTCTTTGATATCTAGAAATCATGTTCAATGTATTGACTCTCCAACTTGTTTCCTCAACTCCAAGTTTTACCATGAGAGGCAGCATTACATATTGCAAAGAGAATAGGATTTTAAAGAAAATATGTTTAAATCCTAGCTGTGCTGCTTGCTCAATCTGTGACCTTGGGGAAATCACTAAACTTTTCTGAATGTCATTTCATTTTCCAAATGGAAATAATATATATATATATATATA
>NW_025388459.1:0-9187 GCF_016433145.1 Gracilinanus agilis | reverse complement strand
TTTGAACCTAGGACCTCCTGTCTCTAGGCCTGACTCTCACTCCACTGAGCTACCCAGCTGACCCCGAGTATCAATTCTTTTTAAAATCTTACCTTCTGTCGTGGAATCCATGCTAAGTCCCAAAGCAGAAGAGTGGTGAGGGCTAGGTAGTGGGGGTTAAGTGACTTGCCCAGGGTCATCCAGCTAGCAAGTATCTGAGGACACATTTGAACCCAAGACCTCGTCTCCTCTCTACCCACTGTGCTACCTAGCTGCCCCTTTGTCATCTACTTTTGATTAGGATGGCAGAAACCTAATGACATTCCTCCTAGCACAGAAACATGTATTGAAAGAATTGACAGAAGAGACAAAAAAGCTACTATTGCTCAGTTATAGTGATGAAATGAAATCTGGATTCCTAAGTAAAAGTTGCAGAAAGGACACCCCATAATAATTGCAAAATAAATGAAGGAGAAGGGAATACTCCTATTGAGCCCTCCTTCATTTGGGGGCTCTCCCTTAACACTCACTTTACAGGTGAGAAAATTGAGGTCCCAAATACTGACATGCCTAAGTCAATAAGGGGTAAATCATTCCCAAAAGTACAAAATACTTCCATCTTCTAACATCTCATAAAATTACAGAATAAAACACTAGAGAACATCTAGTTCCAAGAGGTGGTTACCTGCTTACCAGCAGTATGTGGCAGAGTGAAGCCTATATTCAGGGTCTATTAATCCTCAGACAATTCCTAGGGCAAGATTATTCCCATTTTATCCTATAGATAGGAAAACCCAGTGACTGCCTAGTCATCAAAGCCAAAGGCAGAGCTGAGATTAGAGCCTCTCTCTCATGACTTCCAGGCAGGTCATCCTTCCTAAGCTTTGAGGACAAGTCAGAAAGCATAATAGCACTACACTGAGAACCACAGCTAAAAAGGGGGCCCAGGAAAACCTGGGGGCAAGTACAGCTAACCTCCAATTTAATTCCTAGGGTAGAAGAGCTTTCCCTTTCAGCCTCAATCCACCAATAACTGGGCCTACCAATATGTATCCCTTGGGCCCAGATGCCAAGAGGATTGGGGTTGTTCTGGATCCTCCTGAAGGAATTCACTTCTTGCAACACCATCTCATCATCTACCTCAGGGAAAAAATGCACGTGGATATAAAAAAAGAACTAAAGGGGCGAGAAAACAGGAGAGGTCAAAAGCATGCTTCAGTTTAAAGAAACACTGACACCAGGATAGGGCAAAGAGACTAAGTAGATGGTAACTCCCACACAGGGAAAGCTTTCCCTCAGTCACCAACAGGGAGAACTTCTCATACCAGTGACATAAAGAAAGGTTGTTGGAGTGAGGAGGCCAGAGCCTATTCTATTGGAAACCACATTTAAGGTTCTAGATCAACATTAGGCCTGAGTTGACTAGAAAGTGCTGGGGACAATATATCTTGTAGCCCCAAGTGGTAAAAGACCCAAGATTGGCTCATCCCTCACGAGTATGTAAACTGTTTGAGGGAAAGAGACTGGTCCCATCTAAAACATCTGTCCATTGCCTAGCACATAATGGATTAAGTAGCCTCTCTTCCTTCATGTCCTATAACCTTATAGGAATTAATTTCTCCTATTTTGGCTTCCATTTCTCCTCCTTCATGACTCAGAACTTTGTTCTTTCTCATCCTTGCCTATATATCTCATTTAAGGAAATGAAACAGCAATAGCAAGAGATCCTCAGGATTGTGCAAAAGCTTTACAAAATAGAGCAATGCGATAGATTCCAGAGCACCAAAGAGGATCCTTAGACCTGGTTTGGCCATCAGTGAGTCGTGATCCTAGCTGTTATTTCTCTCTTGGACTTCAGTTTTCTTAGCTATAAAATGAGATTGGTTAGGTAACTCATTCAGCAAGCCTCTATGCATGTTGCTCTGTGGGTGATGTTGGGGCTGTAGCAGACAGGTTAAGTGGGAAGTAACCAGAAAACTGCTGTGATAGTTCCAATAATGAGAGTCTCAACAAGATTAAGGCAGAAGGAATGGAAAGGAGGGACAGTAGGTACTGTAAGCTGATGTTGTAAAGTCACTGGCTTAAGCATCCAAGATGAGTAACAAACAGTGCTAACAAATATAAAAAAGTATAATCTCTAAAATTCGGCTTCATTTTCCTGAGACAGATTTTCCTAATGCTCCTGGGCTTTTGCCTCTCCTTTTTCACCATCGCCATCCTCCAACTTCTCAATAAGGCCCTATTTAGCCAAAAAAAAAAAAAAAATGGCAGAGAAGAAGCAATACACAGGAGACCCAAGAAACAGCTTATTAATACAGTATTTATTTGTCTTCCCTCTGTCAAACCCTGAGCCCACAGCTTTCCCCAGGGCTGCCTGGGGAGATGGAGGGGGAGGTACACACTGGCTGGACAAGTCACAGAAGGACCAGGAGGAGGAGGAACGTTCAGAAACGTTGAGGGGTAGAAATGGCTCCATCACATGGCGAAGAGGATGAGGAAGGCCACCATCAGGCAAAAGAGCCCCATGGCCTCAGACAGGGCAAAGCCCAGGATGGCGTAGGAGAAGAGCTGCTGCTTCAGGGAGGGATTCCTAGGAGGAGGAAAGGTAGGTGAGTCTGGTTTCCTGCCATAAAAGGGAGAGTAAAAATATAAATAGGAAAGGAGTGGGGAAACATGTTCTCTCCAATCAATCCTGATTGGTCTTTTAGAGTAAAAAGACCACACCAAAGTCTGGCGATGTGGCCAAGTCTTAACCCAGTTATCAGCTCCAGATACTAGGCCATCCACTGCTTTGCAGATTTAATGGGAATATGAGCCAATCCATGGTTCATCAGCATTTTCTTATCCAAATATTGCCACCTCAAAAGGGGAAAGAAAACTCACTATGCCTATTATCTAGCTCTATTCAGCACTGAGCGAATTTAGTAGCCAGGCCCCACAATAAGCCCTCCAGAATGGAACAGACTACACAGTTAAGAGGATCAGTGGATAAGGTGGCCTTCCTTCAATTCAAATATGGCCAGAACATAAGGACCTTACATCAGGGGGCAGCTGGGTAGCTTAGTGGATTGAGAGCCAGGCCTAGAGACTGGAGGTTCTAGGTTCAAATCTGGCCTCAGACACTTCCCAGCTGTGTGACCCTGGGCAAGTCACTTGACCCCCATTGCCTACCCTCACCACTCTACTGCCTTGGTGAGGCAATACACAGTATTGACTCCAAGACGGAAGGTAAGGGTTTAAGGGAAAAAATAAAATAAAATAAGGACCTCACATCTCTGACAAAAGGGGATCATTCTAGTTTGAAGTTGAAGAAACAGCTGGGAAGACAGGAATGCAACAAGGAACAGTATAATCCCAGTTTTGGTGATGCTTCTCATCAATCCTAGTTTGCTCAGTTCTGGTCATCAGGGAGGTTCTGACTGGCACATTAACAACGACTTGTATTCTTGTCTTATAACTATGCCCAGGACAACCAGGGCTCCTTTGTAAAAATCCAGGAAAATAACCCTATGTCCCCACTGGTATTAAAAGAACGTACTAATCTCTGGAGGGTTAATTTAGTTTTAGCAGTGAGTTGCCAAAACTCTATAGGGAGCAGATAGTCTCAGAAACCCAGTGCCAGCAGGGCATGCTGAAGTGGCAATAAGGTATACCCCTGGGTTGTGGGATAGCAACAATGAAAGGTGGTTTGGAAGCTACTGATTGGGGAAAAGGGGAAGCCAGAGGTGGTCCCAAGGAATAAGATGAAGATCCACAGAACCAAACTTTGCTCCTGTTTCAGAGATAAAGTATCTACTCAGAAAGTGTCAGCTAAGTTCATACTCTTAACCCCATATTAACCAACGAGGGATTTGACACTACTCTTCTACTCTTCTACCCTCACCTTACCTGGCATAACCAATGATGAGACTTCCAAATACAGTCCCAATCCCAGCTCCAGAGCCAGCCACCCCCACAGTGGCAGCTCCAGCTCCGATGAACTTGGCTGCTGTGTCAACGTCCCTTGAGACGGCGCTAGTTTGGAATCCACATCTGGGAATGAGTGAAGTCAGGGGACCGGATGCTGCCAAGGTGCTGAGGTTCTGTGAGACAAAGAAATAGGCTGTAGGGGAAGGCACCTTGAAAGACACCACAAGTTTTGGCACCATAACAACACCCTGTGACCTGCGCTACCAGGTTTTGGTGATTGGCCCCTCAAAAATGTAAAACATCCTTCATACGACCAGAAAATTCTGATATATGGATAAGTAAAGCAGAGGAAGGAAGACCTGAATGCATTCATGTACGGTCAACTACCTGAGCATTAAGATGTCTAGAAGCTGGAGTAAAGTTTGGTGCCCCAGGAGAAGGTATCTCCCTAAAAACCCAAGAGCTATGATTTCCCCATTGTAGGTCTAGGCAGGGACAAGGCAGCTCTCAGTATTACAAATGAGCCGTCGTTTAGAATGTCACTAAAATAGGGGGCAGCTGGGTAGCTCAGTGGATTAAGAGTCAGGCCTAGAGTCGGGAAGTCCTAGGTTCAAATCTGGCCTCAGACACTTCCCAGCTGTGTGACCCTGGGTAAGTCACTTGACCCCCAGTGCCTACCCTTACCACTCTTCTGCCTTGGAGCCAATACGAAGTATTGATTCCAAGACAGAAGGTAAGGGTTAAAAAAAAAAAAAAAAAAAAAAGAACATCACTAAAGTTCTAGAGCAGGGGTTTAAAATCCTTTGGCAATCTGGTGAAGCTTATGGACCCCTTCTCAGACTCATATCTTTAAACACATAAAACAGAATGCATAGGATTATAAAGGAAAACAATTATATTAATACAATTATCAAAATTAAAAAAAAAAAGTGTATGGACCCCAGGTCAAGAATCCCTCGTCTGAAGAGTGGGCAGGATTTACCACTACCTTCTCAACCTTCATTTAAAACCAGTGGCTCCCCCAACACCCCCAATACCAAAGTCCCACTAATCTGGGTTGGTATCAGGATGCCCCCTGCTGGCCCAAGGAAGTAAGCACTCTTCCCTCTGCTGACCCCTAGTCAAAAAGCCCAACTTCATTGTCAAGTTACCTCATCTGTCCGAACCTCTGGCCGTCTCAGTACCACTGCAGATACCGGTCGACTCAGCAGCTGAGAGCTGCTCCTCACCTGGCAGAAAAGAAGCAGCAAGGAGTTTGTCAAGGAGGTTGCCTGGAATATTCCTGGTGGCTGCCTTACCATAAGAAGGTAATTCTTCCTATCATCCATTTGTCAAATTTTAGATAACACATACATATCCTTCCCTATTCTAGGGGCATAGACTGCCAGACCCCATGCTGCAAGAAGACCCTTCAGAAACCCTGCCTGTGGGAACTAGGAGGCAAATTTAAATCCCTTTCTCACTCACTCCAAAAGCAGAAAGAGTCAAGACTGGTCATCATGTAAAGAGAAAGCCAAGAATCAAGGTAGAAAAGGGAAGTATTTTTAAAGACATTCCCTAAGAGAGTTGAAATCACCAAGTATCTTGCTCAAAATTCAATCTTCCTGCACAGCCTTCAGAGATTAATCAACCCCAAATCTGAACACACTTTTACTCCAAACAATGTCATTAATGATTTAAATATAGCAGACTCTCAGTAAATGTGGATTAACCAGCAGGCACTACTTTTTCTGCAATGCCAAGAGAAGAGTTTCAGTTTTCAGAGGCACTCAAGAGGTTAGAAAATTTGTCTAGACACTCCCTTGATACTTTAAATACTAGAGATTTCACTGCTTTGGATACTTCACTGATACAAATCACCCCCCTTCTGAAGCTAGAAAAATTCATCACTCTGCAGCGAGCCTGGTGTTACACCTCTAGGAATGGAGCAAGACTGGTCATCATTAAATACACCATTAATTACTGGGCCGGCCAGTTACCTTTCCTTTCTGTCTTGGTCAGACCTGCCAGACTGTGCTTTGCTGGCATAGCTTTAGAGAACTAAGGGTCACAACCTTCAATGTTCCTTCTATAATACATAAGAGTCATCAAGGTAGGGCTTCAGAGTGACACAAAACCACACACAACCACCACTGAGTGCTTAGGTTCCAAACCCAGATTCCCAGGTCTATACCCCACTTTCCCCAGGGAGTTGCTTGAATTTGGGACTCAAATAATGTTCACTTACCTGACTGAAATCACTTCCATATCAGACTACCATATCAAGGGAGTCCCAGAGGGTGTCACTTCCCTAGGTGAAAGTACCCCT
Organism: Gracilinanus agilis; assembly: GCF_016433145.1. Lineage (NCBI taxonomy): Eukaryota > Metazoa > Chordata > Mammalia > Didelphimorphia > Didelphidae > Gracilinanus > Gracilinanus agilis. Next base: position 2,991 of record NW_025388459.1, on the reverse strand, counting down.
CCCCACAGCCTAGCTGTGAGGAACAAGGTCTGTTGAAGTTGTAGGTGAAGGATGGAACAGGTTTTGTTCCTTTCCCCACCCACCCCCCATTTGATTGCCATCTACTCACAAGGACAGGGGTAGAGATGAACTTGGCGCAGGCGTACATTCTCAGGGGGTGAGGGGCAAAGCAGAAGAGCTGAGGGCATAAAAGCAGTGTTAGAAATCAGAATTACTCCTCAATTATACAAAGTAAACCAATAACAGCTGAAAGGATACTCAGAAAACTCAACTGTAATAGCAGGGAGGTTTCAGAAAAAGGACCAGTACTCATTTCAAAAAGGAGAAAACAAGTGAATCAGAAAGGACATATCCCATTCCAGTCTTACTGAAATTAGACAAAGAATCTTGAGTCCCCTCAGGAACATCAAGACACCATACTTATAATTTATAGCACCTCAGACCAAGACTTCACCCTTTGAAGACTTGAGTTCAGTATGAGGAAAACATGGTCTTAAGTCTCAGAATAAATATACTCCTTATTAACAGTTTCTGATAACTGCTGCCCCATGTCCAATTTTTAGAAGCATCTTCTCAAAATTTCCCTTCATCCCAGGTCCTAGTACTCTTAAATTACAGTTTAACTTAGAATATTACCCAGAATACCCTTTATCTGGTCCTTTTCCAAACATTGCACAAAAGGAATCCTCAGATAACAGCACCATAATATAGCAGTACTTTATACACATTTTTCAGAGGGGTTAAATACACTCTTAAGAACTAAAACTCGAAACTAGGTCTTCTGATGTCAAGTTTGGTGTTCTATACCACATTGTGTGGATCTATGAGTTTTAACAAGAGGAATTTCTGTGCTTTTGGAAATCATGAACAGTGATGTAGAACTCATAAGTTTTGTTGCTGCTTAACTTGGAACCACTTGCGTATCCAGATGCTTTTTTTTTTATCCTTTATCTTCCACCTTAGAATCAATACTATGTATTGCTTCTAAGGCAGAAGAGTGCTAAGAGCTAGGCAATGGGGTTAAGTGACTTGCCCAGGGTCACATAGCTAGGAAATGCCTGAGGCCAGATTTGATCCTTAGATCTTGGTCTCCAGGTCTGGCTCTCAATTCAGTGAGCTACCCAGCTGCTCCCTGCTTTGATTTTTAAATGGAAGAGAGCCATAGTGGGGACAGGGCAGATTAGTGCTGAAAAGTTGATAATATTGTAATAAGCAAGACTAAACCATAATAATCATCACTTCCATACCCTGAGAGGTCAAGCCGCATGGTAGCTCTAAGACCTTAAATCCAAACTCTTCACATTTAAATTCTGTTGCAATCTAACTCTGTCCTGCCTTATGGTTCAGTTTAATCAAGGATCACTTAAAGAAGCTACAAAAAAAAAAAAAAAAAAAAAAAAAAAAAAAAAAAAAAAAAAGTGCTGAAATGATTAGTAATTCCTTAGAGAATTTCACCTCCTACTTTGAGAAAAGCAGCTGTTAGATGCTACTAATAGGTCTTCTCCAATAGATCAGTGCTCCAAAGTTCCACAGGCAATTTCTTTGAGACTTCACAGAAAGTATGTGTTTCACAGCGAGTTTGTGGAGGTGAAAAGAATTAGACTTCAACAATACTTACATTTTAGGACTTTGGTTTTAAGGAAGGGGTCCTTAAAACTTTTTTGTATCAGGAACCCCCCCCCTTTGGCAATCTGTGAAGGATTATAGACCCTTTCTCAAAACATTATTAAATACATAATATAAAATATGTAGATTAAATGTGAAACCAATTATATTGAAATAGTTTTTTCAAGAAAAAACTAATAACTTAAAGAGACCTCAGGTTAACAATTTTTGCTTTAAAAGGCCTGCTTGCTCCTTATAACAATGACAACTAGAAAACTGATATTACATGTAATTGGGAAAACAAAATATCTTTTTAAAAATGGCAACTATTTAGTATAAATTAGTTATAACTCCACTCTTCATTTTTTCAGTGCCTGACCTATTTTGGTCTTCCTTGGTTTGAAACTATTTTGCTCAGGTACATAACTCGAGTCCACATTGGCCAGTCTCCTCTCTGTTTAACATCTGACATTTAGGATCTAATAGTGTATGTACCTTCAAGGCAATGGCCCTAAGTGGGGCAAAGGTTATCTCTACTGGCTTACCACACATGGACTGCATGCTCCCCCTTTTGGAAGAGTAGAAGTGTTTAACTTCTACTTTAGCTTTAGCTAAGTTTCCTTCCTTCCATTTATGAGTTTGATCTGATCAAGGGCATTTGGAGAAAACACACTCAGGGAACTGGAATAAGCAAAGAAAGATACAGGACAAGGTGAGTTCAATTTAGATTTTCCTTTGGGTTGACCTTGGCTGTCCCTTTGGCTTATTCCTGAGAAGGTCGTTGTGGGGTAGGAGGGAGCCATTCCCTTTGCAGAGATAATATCCAACAGGCTGCTTTCTGTTTAGAAAACTTAAAGTTGCCATTGTCCTGTGAGAGGCCCTGCCTCTGAGAGAGAAATACAAGGGCACCCCATAACAATCAGTTCCTATCCTACAGCCCCTGCGTGGCCTTAGCTGTCACTTTGGCTGCTTCTCTCCAAGGCTCTCGATTTCGGCTGGTCAGAGGACTAGATCTGGGCTCACTTGGGACCCCTCAGGGGTCTGATTGAAGGTCTGCACAAGACACGTTTAGAACCCCGTGATGTAGATAAAGGATCAGGATATCTTACAGCCGCCCTAGGGGCCTCAGTTAGTGAGGGTCCTGGGGGGCTCAGCGCCCTGGGAGGACGAAGCATGCTCCTCACGTGGGCGCGCCAGCTTCCGGAACTTAGAACCGGGCCTGCAGGCACAGATATCGTGGCCTACGGGGCCCCTGAAGGTCCAACCGGCGCCGGCGGGGGGGGGGAAGGGGGGCGAGCCTCGGACCTGGCGCCAGCCTCGGGAAAGGCAGCCTGCTTTGGGACCTAAGCGAGGGGTTCCCAGGTAGGCAGGGGGCAGAATGAGTGA
>NW_025388458.1:0-1181 GCF_016433145.1 Gracilinanus agilis | reverse complement strand
AAGGAACTGTTATAAGGAAAAGAGGAAGAGCAGGAACTGCTGGAAAGTCTAAAGCAGGAAGGTTCCAGAATTCAAGGAAACTGACAGAGGCTTCCTGAGAGACCATTAAAGGAAGAGGCTGAGTGTGTCTGAACTTCTTGAGTGGACCCAGAGAGTTTGACATTACTCCCTCTCCTATGGCTGTCCTTTGGATCCAACTACCTGTTTCTGTGTTCCTGTGTATAGACTTATAGAGAGTCCAACAGAGCTGCTTATTATATCTACAGACATCTGTCAGGGAGAACTTTTTAACTTTAGTCCTGTTCCTGCTTTCCTTCCAATCTTACCACCTCTAGTCACCATTTATAGGGGGAAATTTGGTTAGGGAACTGCATTTATTATAGGAACTGGGACTTTTAGGTACAGAGGTAACTGATAGTGCAGAAACCAATGGGGAGAAAATAACAACTAGATTTCGTGGGGTGGTTAATTTATATTAAGAATCATCTTAATTCCCTTCCCTTACTTAAATAAACCCTGTTTAATATCATTTGAGTATCCAGTAAGTTTTATTCTGTTGGCCTTCCCAAACCCTGAACTTCTGATTACTGGTCTTAAAAATATTCCTTGATCATCTAAAATTCCCTATATGCACCCTAGTATCATCTAGAAACTTAACCTCAAAGCTAAAGAACAATTTAAATAAGAATCTCCCATGTGATTTCATTGGCTCTCATAACAAACCTGGGATTTTGGACAGGCTAGCTTTATTACATTCCTAATTCAGACTATGACTTCAGAAAAAGTGGATGAGTGACTTGGCTCAAGATCCTGGCAGCAGAGACCACATGCGCTGTCCACAGGACTAGACAGTTCACTTTCAATCTTTTTGCTTTCATTTTCATAGTTGATACATTCAATCCTCTCTTCATATGTATGACAACACTGGGTACATGTAGACTAAATCTATTTACTATTTCATCAAGCGTCTCTGTAAACATTATGTAATTCCTTTTTGTGATTGCTTTCTATCTTATTTTTTCTTCCAGTATCTGAGATCAGATGAAGAAATTTAGGACTCTTTTTTGCATTTATCCAAATCCAATAAAAGATTTAGTCCTGTTCCCTACTCCTTAAGGCCAGCTATTACTTTCCTTTAAATGCCTCTTTTCACTAAAACAAAATCATTCTACTAAATACAA
>NW_025388457.1:4794-4902 GCF_016433145.1 Gracilinanus agilis | reverse complement strand
ATGAAAATCAGCATCATTCTTTAGGCAGAGGGGAAGAGGAGAAGTGGTGTGTGTGTGTGTTTGTGTGTGTGTGTGTGTGTGTGTGTGTGTGTGTGTGTGTGTGTGTGT
>NW_025388457.1:0-4784 GCF_016433145.1 Gracilinanus agilis | reverse complement strand
GTGTGTGTGTGTGTGTGTGTGTGTGTGTGTGTGTGTGTGTGTGTGTGCGCGCGCGCGCGTGGCGCTTGGAAGGCAGGGGAAATTGAGTTGCCCTCCCAACAACTCCCTTTTCACGGGAGGCATGGGGGTCCTCATTTCTTGAATACACTCCTCTTCACCATAGAGACGTTCTGGCCCCAACATAGGTAGGTGCTTTTCCATCACTGGAACCCTGTCTCCCCTTTTCCCACTTTTCCTATGAGAATGCCTGGTTGTTGTTCTTGTTGTTTTCTTGGGGGGAGTAGGATTGGGTCTGAGTGGCAGGGAACAGATTTGAAAATTAGAGACAGGCTGATCTGTCTTTAGATGCAGTGACCCTCAGACCACATCTGTTCCCTGCCCAGTGTTGGTGTGTGTGTGTGTGTGTGTGTGTGTGTGTATGTGTGTTGGATCAAGTCTTTTCTTCCCTGTGGAGTTGGTAGGTGTAGGGGTTAGAGGAGGTAGTTTTAGGCCAGGTGGTCTCAGCTCAGGAATGATGATGGTGGTGGTGGTGGTGGTGGTGGTAGTAATGGGTCACTGGGTGCCATAGCGGACTGGACAAGAAAAGGGGAAGACAGCTGCTGAGGAAGGAGGCAGGCCTATCATTGCCTGCTTGGTCTTAGCTCAATTCAGAAAAAAATCATATTAATCTCATGTTTATAGACTCTTTATCCTTTCAAAAGTGCATTCATAGTTCAGCCTTCCTTCATCTAGCCCAGCTGCCAGACATGAAGCATTTTCTGACCCTTATGTTGTTCCAGGACACTTAACTTGAGCTGAGACAGTGAAATGGGTACAGAACCCCAAGGAATTAACTTCAGCTATCCAAACACATAGGATTGGATTTATAGGACAATAAATACCTGGGATAGGGAGGGAGAGAAAGTGGAATTTTCCAGTATCATAGATGTATACTTGCTTTTTTAAAAAAGAAAGAGTATTCTTCATCATACATCTTCTCTTCCCCCCTCCATGTGCCTGCCTCTTGTAGCTTTGGCCATGGACATGTGGCTCTCTGGAAGGCTGTTATGAGTTAGGATCCTAGAGTTATAAGATTTAAAGTTCAAATGGATCTTGGAGATCATCTAGTCCAAACATGCCATTTTACAGGTAAGTAAACTGAGACCAGAAGAGAAAAGGAAGTGAATTTCTCAAGATCTCAGTGAGTGACACAACTGGGGCCAGATACACTGCATTTAGTCCTAGGGCTTTTTCACTACTAGAGACTTCCTTTTGACTAGAGGGTGCCATGGTAGGCTTAGAAAGACAAATCCATGCCCTGAAGACCTGGATAAAGTTCAAGGGAAGCAGCCCTACAGACCCATTTAGAGACTTTGTTAGCCCATGCCCAGAAAGTGGTCTTTTCTTTAGGGAATGGAATAAGGAGGAAATCCATGGAGAAAATGTAGATATGAGATGAGAGGTGGTTTGGGGATACTGGACAGCCAGCCAATCCTTGAGTCTGCTGGTGACTAAGGAAAGCTTCTCTTAATGATGCATACATTACATAGTATTATATAGTATTTGAAGTTTTTTTTTTCCTTGGGTGGAGGGGGTAGTTCTTTCTATTTAACACAGTTGTAGTAGACGTTTGTATTTTTAAAGAGAAGTGGAAAAGGGAAAGGCAATGCTGAACTCAAACAAATCATTCATTGTTAAGATCAAGATTTTATGCCACAGTAGGAGAGATGTTTTTATTTTTATTTTTTTTTTTTGGGAGAGTGTAGGATGGTCCCTGGCAGGAGCTCCTTCTCACTATTGCCTGAGTTGTGGGTGATAGTGATAGTGATGGTGGTGTGTCTGTGTTGATCCAGAGGAAAACTGTGAAGTAGGTAGAGTTTATCTTCTGGCTTCCTTCATTTTCCAAAGCCATGGACAGGTATGGATTTCCTGCTGTGTCCTTTTCTTGGTCATTTGCCAATTCCGATTTCTGGAGCTTTGGATTCCTTCAAACATACTCTGGTTCCTCTGGCTTTCTTTAAGGCTTAGCTCAAGTGCCATTTCCTCCATGGAGATCTTCTTGATTGACCCAGTTTGGTAACTTTCTGTACGTATTTGTGTTGTATTTATCCTTTATTTGCTTACCTGTGAGCCAGTTGTATCTCCTTAGTAGAATGTAAACTCCTTGAGAGCAGGAAATGTCTGTCTCATTTGTGAATTAGCATCACCAGTGACCAGCAAAGGTATAGACTGGGATTTTTCTTCTCCCAAACTCTTACCAACCCTACCCCTTACTCAGGCTGGGAGCATTAAATAATTAATCTCCACCAAAGACAAGAGTCATTAAAATGAGCTTTGAGCTACAAATTGCAATAGTATATGGCACAGGGGCAGCTAGGTGGCTCAGGGGATAGAGATTCTGGGTTCAAATGTGGCTTCAGAGACTTCTTCGATGTGTGACCCTGGGCAAGTCACTTAACCCCAATTGCCTAGCCCTTACTGCTTTTCTATCTTAGAACTGATACTAAGACAGAAAGTAAGGGTTAGAAAAATACTATATAATACATAGTAAGAACCTTAGGAATACTTATTGATAGATTAAATGGAAGTTCTGGTTGTATTACTGACTAGCAGTGTGCTCTTGGGCAATTTGTTCTAGAATACATTTCCTTCTGTAAAATGAAGGGATTAGACTAGATGATCTCTAAGCTTTCAGCTCTAACAGTCCAGTCCCTGAGCTCTAAGAGGAAAGTGTCTGATAACCCAATTCACTCAGAGATGTTAGGGAGTTAATGTGTTATATATACTTCCTTGGGGCATTTGTATTAAAAAATATATGTTTTTCTTTTTGCATCATCTTTTTAAAACATATCCCTTCTCCTTTCCCTCTCTAGAGATCCGTTTACTGTGACAAGGAAAATAGAGGAGAAAAAAAGCAATTTAGCAAAATTAGCTGAAATATCAACTGAGTCTGACAGAGTATATAATGTTCTGTACCCATAGACCTCCACCTTTGCAAAGAAGAGAAAGAGGTTCATTTTTTCAACTCCAAAAGCAACTTGGTATAGTGTTGGTCTTGTGGTTAAGAAGATCTGAGTTCAAATGTCTTAAAACATTTTGCTAGCTGTGTGATAGTTTCCTAGGAGTTTCTTCTCTGTGGCTTGGCCATTATAATTACATAGTATTTGGAGTTTTTTCCCTTTGATGGAGAGGGCAGTTCTTCCTACTTACATTGTCGTAGCAGACATTTTTATTTTTAAAGTGAAGTGGAAAAGGGAGAGGTAACACAACTCAAATAAAAGAAATCTACTAAGATTTGGGATTTTATCCTTCAGTGAGAGAAATTTTTTTGGGGGGTGGGATGGCCCATGGAAGGGGCTCCTTCTCACCAATTATATTTACCCTGCCAGTTTCAGAGTGCCCAGAAGGTCTGTCGTGAGGTGGGGAGCAGCTGTTCAATGCCACTCCTCGCTCCATTCCCTTCCCCTCTCTCCTCTTCTTAGCTAGCTGTCTAAGCCTCTGCAAGTTGAGTGCCTACAACGAGGAGCCCCCTGGTGGGCAAGTTGGGCTTGTGGAATTGAGTCATGGAGGCAGGAAAAGACAGGAGAGGCAGACCTGATGGGGGCCTTCAGCCCACCACTCTGTTCACCTAGAGTACGATCCCCACCTTTCCCCCTTGACTGCTTCCAGCCGGCTGTCATATTCTCAGCACTCTGGGAGTCACGCAGAGCCGAGGGGGGCTGGGGAGGGAGGGGATGGGCGGGTTTCAGGAACCTGCCACGGCTGGTGCTGGAAGAGAGCTCTGGTGGGCCTCTATAATTACGGCTGATAGATTTGTCCCCTTCCCCCACAGATATGCCAGAAAGCTTGTGCTGGGAACCAACAGCCGCTAATTATAACCCACCCAAGAGACATCTCCTCATCCTCCCCCCCCCACCCCATCCTATCACCAAACTTTCAAGTGGGCAGCTGTCCCTGGTGGCTCCGGCAGCTGGTTCTGCTGGTTCTTGGCCCAGCTGCTGGGTTTGGGGTGATCTGTCCTCTGCAGAGTGCTGATTGCCTTTGCAGCCCAGCAAGGGAGGGAACTGGAGATGACTGCCCAAGCGGGGTGATTTTCCGGTTGGAGGTCCACTAGGGAAGGAATTGTCGACCACTGAACCTCCAAGTGACTCCCTCAGCTTGGGTGAGGGAGATTGTGTGGGGAGGTAGGGCTGACAGAGCAAAGAGGACAGGAGCTGGATATGAGGGTAGAGGGGAGCTTGGGGGTGGGGTTTCAGTTTCCTGAAACTCATGCCCATGTCCCTGGGAGTTATCTCATGGAAGAGAGAAGGGCCTGTTTTCCTGAGCCTGAGTGAGCTGTGCCCCAGTTAGCAGGAGACTATCAAAAATTAATTTGGAGATTTCACTGCCTTTGGCACTTGCAGGAATGCAGGCTGCCTTTGCTGCCTCCTGTGTCTCTCTTCTCTCCTTATGCCTCTCCTCAATTCAATTCAACAAACATTTACCAAGTGCCTATTGTGTGCTGGGGACTGTGTTAAGGTCTAGGGAAGCAAAGAAAAAAAATCCCAAGCTTGGTTCCCAGCACAAACTATAAAACCAAAAAATGAAATAGTCCCTGCCCTCATGAAGCTTCTACTATAATAAACTGTCTTTCCTCCCTTTGCCTCTTTCTCTAGTTTCTTTCCCTCTGCCCTCCTCCCCCACTCTCTCTCTGCCTTTCTTTTTCTCACTCTCTTCCAGTCTCTTTCTTTTCCTCTTCTGCCTCTCTCCCTTTTCAATCTCTTGCTTCCTTATGCCTCTTTCTCTTCATATCTTTTCCCCTTTCC
>NW_025388456.1:5000-7366 GCF_016433145.1 Gracilinanus agilis | reverse complement strand
GAGAGAGAGAGAATAAGGATGGGAAAAAGAAAGAGAAAAGGAAGGGAAGGACAGAAAAGAAAGAGAAGGAAAGAAGGAAAGCAAAAGAAGGAAGAAAGGAAAGAAAGGGAAAGAGGAAGAGAAAGGAAAAGAAGGAAGCAGGAAGAAAGAAAAGAAAGGAAGAAGGAAAGAAAAAAGTAGAATAAGGAAGGAAAGGAAAAGAAAGAAAAGTAAGAAAAAAGGAAAAGAAAGAATGAAAGAAAAGCAAAGAGAAGGAAGAGGGGAAAAGGCTCAAGAGAAAAAAGAGGACGACGAAAGAAGAAAAAAGACTAGAAATAGAAAGAAAAAAGGATAAGAAAGAAGGAAAACTAGAGGAAGAGGGAGAAGAGAGAAGGAAAAAATACGGCTCTTAAAGGTTTTCAAAGCACTGCACATACAATATTTCATCTGACCCCATGATAATCTTGGGAGGTGGATATTGTTATCCTCATTTTAACCAAGGCTCAGAAAGGTTAAATGACTTTCACAGCAGTCATGAGACTAGTTTCTAAGGTGGGATTTGAACCCATGATTTCAAGACCCCCAAGTCTAGCACTCTAGCCAAGGAAGGAAGGAAAAGAGAGGAAGCAAGGAAGGAAGGAAGGAGGGAAGGAAGGAGGGAAGGAAGGAAGGAAGGAAGGAAGGAAGGAAGGAAGGAAGGAAGGAAGGAAGGAAGGAAGGAAGGAAAGAGGATAGGAAGAAGGAAAGAGGAAAGGAGGAAGGAAAGGAAGGAGAGGAAGAAGAAAGGAGGGGAAGAAGGAAGGAGGGAAGGAAGGAAGGAAGGAAGGAAGGAAGGATTGAAAGTAATAAGTACAAGGGCACATTTTTCATGAGGATAGGAGGAAGGAAAGGAAGGAGGGGAAGGAGGAAGGAGGGAAGGGAGGAAGGGAGAGAGGGAGAAAGAGGGGTAGAGAAGGAAGGGAAAGAAAGAAAAAAGAATAGAAAACCTTAAGGGTAAGGTGGGAACAAACTTTATTTCCAGACCAGAGTCCAGAACCCCATTAATCATTCAATCAATCGGCTCCCACCAAATTTACTTGTCAAGCAGTAAGCAGTAATAAACATGTGCCCATCTCCCCATGGGGACAAGAGAGCTCCTGAGTGTGTGTGTGAGCTGATTGTGAGCTGAAGTGTGCACCCAGATAAACACACATATGTGTGTGTGCGTGTGTGTGTGTGATGCTCTGACACACAGCACAGTGCCTACCCCAAGCTGGGAGCCAGCAGCCCACGCCAGACGCTGCATGTGCTCTTCCAGAGGGCAGTGCCCTTGGTGTGGGTGGGGAAGGGCAAGGGGTGGGGGGAGAAAAGAGTAAAAAAAAAAAAAAAGGCAAAGGGGGAGGCGCGCCATGTGATGGTGACAGGCTCAGCAGCCCCAGCTGCACTTACCGAGCTGTCTATTTCCACCGTGAGCCGTGCTATGTAATTATACTCTGCTGTTACTACTTGGGGTAACAGACCTTTTCAACCCTCCTTCTCCTTCCCTCAAATGCATCAGAAGATCTCAGATTCTTGGCATCAAAGCCCCAAGCCGAGGGCCCCGGGGCCCCAGATTCTCTCTGGCTCTTGACCCAAGCGGACCTGGAAAAAGCCAGGGGAGAGAGGAAGTGGGGCGAGTACTGGGCGATCAGGATATTGTGGGGGGCCCCTCCTCAGCAGAACAATGTTTCCCGGGACCAGCCTCACTCCAGGGTTCTGTCACTAAGGCCAGGGTGCAATTACCCTCAGCATCTCCCAGGAGAACTGGTTGGGTGGTTTTCTATTCTGCTCTCACTTTCATCCCTGCTCCCCCAAAATGTTTTTGCTCCGTGTGAAAATATTCCCAGACCCAGCTCTTGGGGAAGATAGCCCAGGCCATCTAGCTCCCCTGTTTTTCTGGCCCCCTTCTCTTAGGAGCCAGGGCCTTCGTCTCCTCAGTCCCTCACAATGACCCTTTGGGGCACGGCGGGCATCTTTTTTTCCACGCATTGGTCCAAAGTTTAGTGGGGAACAGTCACCTCTCTAGTTCCAGCCAGGGGTTCTCTGTTAATTCTGCCTGAAGTCAGGGAGGCCTTAGACCTCAAGCAAGGTGCAGGTAGGATTTCCTTAAGAGGAACTGAGGCACCTTAGGTGGTTCAGTGGATGGAGCGTCAGGCTTAGCGATGGAAAGTCCTGGGTTCAAATGTGACCTCAGACGCTTCCTAGCTGTGTGACCCTGGGCAAGTCACTTAACCCCTATTGCCTAGCCCTTGCCAATCTTCTCTCTTGGAGCTGATCCTTAGTATTGATTCTAAGACAGAAGGTATTAGTTAAAAATGATCAAGAGGTAAGGCACCTTTCCTTTCTGCTCGGACCTGTATGTCTAACTG
>NW_025388455.1:0-8381 GCF_016433145.1 Gracilinanus agilis | reverse complement strand
TCTCATTGAGATATTTCATGTTTCCTTCTATTTTTTCAGTCTTTTGACTTTGTTTTATTTTTTCTTGTTGTCTTGAGAGATCATTAGCTTCTAATTGCTCAATTCTAGCCTTTAGGGACTGGTTTTCAGCTATGATCTTTTGATTTTCTTTTTCAATCTGGTTCAATTTGCTTACCAGTTCATTTGATTTCTGAGCCTCACTTTCCAATTGCAAGATTCTACCTTTTAAACTGTTGTTTTCTTGCCACATCTCTCCCATCTTCCTCAGAATCTCAGTTTTGAACTCTTCTATAGCTTGTGAGGAGTTTTCCTTATTTGAGGAGGGTCCAGATGCTTGTTTGTTCTCCTCCTCTTTTTGCTCGGTTGTCTGGATTTTCTCTGTGTAAAAGTTGTCGAGTGTTAAAGACTTCTTTTTCTTGTTGTTAATCTTTCTCTTCTGAACTTCGTGATTCTGGGTAGCCATCGTTAGCCCAGCAGCTTCTCAGGTTTATCCTCGCGCTCAGGGTCTGTCCGCGGTCTTTTGGCTCCTGAGGTCTGAGTTCTGGTTTTTTCCAAGGTCAAGCCCCCTGGTGTACCCCCTTGCTTGATCCTCTGCAGGAGGTTTCTTTACAAGTCTCAGGGCGCTGCTTCCACAGTCATATACCATCTGCACTGGTTCCCCACTCAGGGTTTCAGAGCTTTAGCTTGTGGCTGTGTCTGCCTCCACCCACGCCTCCGCCCGCGCCTGTGTTGTGAGCCGCATTCTGCGCCCTGTGTCCACTCTCAGCAACCTGCTCCCGTGCTCAGATTTTGTGTGCGTTCGTTAGCTTTTTGGGGTCCTAAATCTTGCTGCTGTCAGGAACAGGCTCCGGAGCTGCCAATGACTCGATGGGTGCCCCAAACTTGCTCTATTTCTTTTTAGCTGGCTTCGGCTCTATAGTTGTTGTGTGTGGAGGGGGTGGGGGTGGGGTGGTTGCTCAGCCTGCAATTTAGTGAGAGCTGTTTCACCCCTTTATAGCATGGAAATGCCTCAATTCCACGTACCTTCCACGCTGTGCCCTGTTGTGGGGTTCCTCCGTTCGTCTGGACTTGTTTTTATGTCCCCTTGAGGAGTTTTGTGTGTTTCAGTCAGGAGAGGTTAAGAGCTGCTTCTTACTCTGCCGCCATCTTAACCCGGAACCTCAATTTTTATCTAATTTTATATAAATATATATTATACTTTTAAAAAATTTATCCTTCCTACTACCCATAGTGAACAAAAAAGAAGAGGGGGAAAAAAGAAAAAGAAAACTTTTATTATAAGCCTGCAAAATCCAACAAAACAAATCTCCACATTGGTCATGGCCAAAAGTGTATATGTCTCTCTCTGCATAATGAGTCTATCACATATCTCCCAGGAAGAAGGGAGCATCATGTTTCATCTTTTAGCATTCTAGACTTTTGATGCATCATTGTTCTGATCAGATTTTTAAAGAATTTTGAACAACCCCCTTTGACAGCTTAGGAAACTGAGGCTCAATGAAGCAAAATAATTCACCAAAGAGGAGGAAGAGGAAGAGTATTTATATTACAGTTTTAACTTTCAAAGCTCTTTAAATATACCATCTCATTTGATCTTCCAATAGGTCTGTGAGGTAGATGCTAATCTTATCTCCATTTTATTGATGAGGAGCTTAAATAGGATTCAAACTCAGGGCTTTCCTACTCCAACAATCTACCCTCTGTAGATCTAGCTTCCTAAAAGCATTAAGTCTGGACTGACTTAATATGCTTCTTGATTTACTTTTCCTGGATTGTGCTAGTCAGATTGGGTCTTGTCAGCCTCTACCCCACCTACAGCTCCTTTTAAGGTCAGAATTTCCAGGAGTCTCTTATCTCTTACAAAGCCCTTGCCTATTACTTGATTGACCAACTTCTTTGAAGTCCCTCCATGATTTCATTTTGTCACTTCCAATACACAAATGATTCCCAAGCCATTCTATCTAACTGTATTACATCTATAAAATATTTATGGGTAGCTGAAAAAGGAGGCCAGACATCACACATGGATAAACAAATCCTTGCTCATGAGAAATGTCAGTTAACCAGTAATTGGTAAGAGAACTAGTGCAGGACGTTATAGTTTGTCTGAAACAGAAAGGGAGAGTGTTTTCAGTACCAAATTTAGCAGGACAGGTCTCTGGTAACTGGTGTCTGTGTTTTTCATGTTAAGAGGGAGTTGTTGCTAAATATATTTGAAGATGAGATGAGGAACTTTGTTGCAACCTTCCTTTTCTACAATTCTATTGAGAAATGTGGGCTAATAAAGCAGGTTACTCCACTCTGCTGGCCCAAATTTCTAAGCTATGAAATCTCAGAGCCCAGTTTCTGAGTTCACTTGGTTCTAAGGCCCATTGCTATGTCACTGATGGGTCACTTTTGCAAACAGCACCAGAGATAAGAAGAATCCTAGCAATGGTGCACTGTCTAGATCTAGCCTCAGAAATCACAGTTTGGGTGGGGAGGAAGGGGTGGTCTATTTTTAACTCATATTTAGGCATTGCAGATATTTCTGTTTAATTTTATTATGTGGGAAAATAATAAAACAACAGAAATTAAATTTGCAAGATGGCCAGAGTCAAAGATAGAAGAAATCATCATGGCCTTGAAAGGAACAAGTACTGTCAGATTAATCAAATTTCCTGTTTAGGTGGGGACACAGAAAGTAAGAGTCTACTTTCCTTTTAATGAGAATTTAGATTGGGGTCCCTTTCTAACATCTGATCTTGCTCTTAACAAAGAGAATTATAATAAAGATTGTAAGCCTCATTTTTCAACTCTTTTCTCATTGAAATGTGGAACCTTGTGTTCTTTACAACTTTGAACCTTTTCCCTTCCATATAGCACAAATGGTCCGTAACAGTCTGTATCACATTGTAGGTACTCACTAAGTAATGGTATGAATGAATGAATGAATGAAGTGAAAATAACATTTTAACTTAATTTCACTTAATCTAATTCAACAAATATGTAATAATAATTTGATATATGTAAGATGTTGAATTAGGTGTGGGGAATGCAAAGACAAAAACAACAAAAAAATAGACCCTACACTCAAGGAGCTTCCATTCTCCTAGGTGACACAATAGGGATATAGAAAAGTAAATACTATATATATTATTACATATTTGTAATATGTAATATTACTATATATATATATATATATATATATATATATATATATAGTCAATGACCAGGGTTAAGTTGTGTGTGTGTGTGTGTGTGTGTGTGTGTGTGTGTGTGTGTGTGTGTGTGTGNTTGTGTGTGTGTGTGTGTGTGTGTGTGTGTGTGTGTGTGTGTGTGTGTGTGTGTGTGAAAATAATTTAAAAGGGCCAATACATGGTGTGGGAGAAATGCTAAAGAAATACTTCATATAATAAGAGGTAGAAGTTGAGCTTTTCTTAGGAGGATTCTAAGGGGAGAAGCTAAGTAGGGGATGGATTCCAGACACAAAGGGATATTTATAGTATGTAGATACTTTATTTTTGTCTTTCTATGCCTGGCACATAGTAAGAATTTAATAAATACAATACTTTTATCATTCATATTGATATATAGTACCTGATATGAGCCTTAGGGTAATTTTAAGCTCCCTTATTTTAAGAAATAATAATGTATCCTAGATTGATGACATGAAGATTATTTGGAGGAACTGAAGAGTGTTTAGCATGGAAAAGACTGGAGAACTTGTCAACTATCTTCAAATATTTGAAAGGATAGGATGTGGAAAAGGGTTTGTTCTTCTTCTGTTTGGTCCCATAGCTCAGAACAAGGAGAAGTGGACAGAGGTGACAGGCAATTTTAGGAAGTGTTGGGGAAAACTTCCTAACAATTAAAGCTACACAAAGTGGAATGGGATGCCTAAAAAAAAGTAGGTTTCTCCTCCTTGAAAGACATCAAGAAAAAACTGAATGTCTATTTGGCAGATATATCACCACGGAAACTCCTTGTTGACTATGGTATGAAGTGGCGGGCCAATGTTTCTTCCAACTCTTAAGATTCCAGGATTTTGAAATTTCTGCATGCTCTAGAAATGCTCTTGAAATGAATTTCCAGTCTAACCAAGATTCAATCGATACAGTAAAATCTGGTTAAGGATATCACGTACAGTGCACTAGTCCACCAAAAGTAAAAGAGAAGGAATGAAGAGAGGAAAAAGAAAGAAGAAGTAAGAAGAACAAGAACAAAAGAGGAGGAAGAGATACAGAAGGGAGAGGAAGGAAGAGAGAGAGAGAGATCTTTTTGATATATCAATTCAATTCCACAAGCATTTATTAAATGTTGACTATGTATGAGGCACTGTGCAAAGCATTGACAATACAGGATTGCAAGGCACTGTTATCAGTAGGATCAATTCACCTTCTGGGCAGGTGTCCTTCCCATAGAGGTTTCCCTGAATTCATGTAAGAAATGAGCCACATAATAAATGGCTACATTCTCAATAGATTCATTGCCAGTTGAAAATGAAGTAGAGTACATAGATTTTATTATAATTTTTTGCTGCAATGGTGCCTGTGATATATAGAAGATCTGGCTCCTTTGCCTTTTTTTCATTAAAAACATCATAAAACATTTAGGGGTCTGGGCAGAAATTGCTGTGACCTCTATTTATAATTGAAGAAAGTAATGTTTCCTTTAAAATATTACTGGAGAGCTGTATTCCTGACCGGGAGACCTTGAAGCTAGCTAACCAGATTTGTGCAGATTTCTCCTCTCCTGTGTGCAATTATAAAAGAGATGGTAAAACTATGGCTAACACAAAAGGAAACAACTCAGAGAAAATAAGAATGATTGGAACCAAGCTTAGTAGCATCAGTGTGTGTGTGTGTGTGTGTGTGTGTGTGTGTGTGTGTGTGTGTGTGTGTGTGTGTGTGAAAACCTTCCTCTTTTGAGGCTGCCAGCATCCATTGTATCCATCCTTTTTTTCTCAATGTAGTCTCTTTGGGATGGAGAGAATTTCTGGAGACTGGGTCGTGTGGGGATTGGTCAGAAGAGCTGGGGATTTTTAGCCTAGAAAAGATAAGACCTAGACAGAACTTAATTGTTCTCCTCAGAGACTGGAAGAGTTGTCACCAGGAAGAGAGATTAGATCTTTTTCTACTTGGTCTCAGAGGGTAGGTCAAGTGGAGGAAATGATTGTAAACTGCAAAATGGCAGGAATTCATTCTTTTTTTAAAAAATATTTTAATCCCTTACCTTCCATCTTAGAATCACTACTATGTATTAGTTCTAAGGCAGAAGAGCAGTAAGGGCTAGGCATTGGAAGTTAAGTGATTTGCCCAGAGTCACACAGCTGGGAAGTGTCTAAGACCAGATTTGAACCCAGGACCTCCCATCTCTGGGCCTGACTCTCAATCCACTGAGGAACCCAGCCGCCCCTGAATTCACTCTTTAAAGAGTGAACTAACTTCCTGCCTATTACATACAGTTCACTAATAATAGAATAGAGGCTCTTTGGGGGATCATGGGCTATCCACCAAAGGGATCTTCATGCAAAGTATAAATCACCACTTGTTAAGTATGTCAGAATTAGATTCTTTTCAAATCTGGCCTCAGATAGCTGTGTGATCCTGGGCAAGTCACTTAACCCTCATTGCCGAGCCCTGACCACTCTTCTGCCTTGTAACCAATACATAGTATTGATTCTAAAGCAGAAGGTAAGGATTTAAAAAAAAAAAAAAAGAAAGAAAGATTCTTGTTCAGGTATAGGTTGATGTCCTTGAAATGGCCTTCCAACTCTGCGATATTTTTGGATGGGATGTACTATTGATCACCATCATTTCCTAAAGACGGTTACCTTTTGCAACCCAAAACAGTGTCAGTCATTTCTTGGCTTTTAGTTCTGATTATTCACTCTTGGGATGGAGCAATTTCTGTAATGTTTTGTTCCTATCTTAGTAGGATTCCCACAATTAAAAATTGCTTCATTCTCTGTGAATATGTCCTCAGTACTTAGTACATCTCCTGGAATATAGGAGGAGCACAATAAATGGCTATTAATTGATCAATTTAACTCAGCAGTTACTTCTCAGCATGAGTTTGAATGGAAAAAAGAACTGGCCTTGGAATCCGGAGAAGCTTCAGTTAAAATCTTGACTCCTTCACTTTCCAGGTAATCACTGTGCAGGGAGGTTTTAAGGTTTAAATGAGACAATGTAGAGTGTTTTGCAAACCTTAAAATGCTTCATTACTATTGGCCAATATTATTAAGCTCACAGAATGACCTCCAGGAATTGATGCAGAATGAAAGGAGCAGAACCAGGAGAACCTTATACACAGAGACAGATACACTGTGACATAATCAAATGTAATGAACTTTTCTACTAGCAGCAATGCAACAATCCAAGACAATTCTGAGGGACTTATGAGAAAGAAGCTATCCACATCCAGAGGAAGAACGGTGGGAGCAGAAATGCAGAGAAAAACAACTGCTTGATCACATGGGTCGATGGGAACATGATTGGGGATGTAGACTCTAATCGATCACCCTAGCGCAAATATCAATAATATGGAAATAGGTCTTGATCAATGACACATGTAAAACCCAGTGGAATTGCTCGTTGGCTACAGAAGGGGGGTGGGAAGAGGGAAGGGAAAGAACATGAATCATGAATCATGTAACCATGGAAAAATACTCTAATTAAATAAAAATTTTCAAATAAAAATATTATTAAGTTCACAGAGGACTGGTACTAAAAGGATCTAAGGTTCATATATTCAGATCTGAAGTGAACCTCCATGGTGGGGACTGGTAACCACTAGAAGACTAGTGCTCATCAAGTTTATTCTACAATTGAGGAAACTGAGGCCACAGAGAAAAAGTGACTTATGAATGGTCACAAACGTGGTAAATGGTTAAGGTAGGGTTCCGTCTGGCTCCACCACTTCCATTCTTTCTACTTTGCTATGATTCCGCTAACTAACTTCTTTGAGGTTGTCATTCATCCTCCTTGGACTGAGATGTTCCCATTATTCAGCCTACTGGTTCTGGCACTCTGAAAAAAGAATTAAAAGCTTTCATACATCCTGGATAAGAAGGTCTCGGGAAATCACTACACACAGCTTCATATGTCACCGATAAACAAATTCTTTGTTTCCTTTGTACAGAAACATTGCAACAGGCTCTGCTAAGTCATTCCAACTTTTTTAATGGTCCCTCCCCTCCCACTCCCAAGATCATAAATTCCAACTGAGTTGAGGAAAATTTGTAAAACTAAGAAATTTCATTAGGAAATTTTGAAAATTTGTAATTTTTAGGAAATTTGGAAAATTTGAAAAACTTACAACATTCTCAATAAAATTCTCAGCATATGTCCTTCTTGCCCAGGTGATGCTACCAACCTGCCATCCAAAAGACCAATACTTGAAGCTGGTCTTTGCTGCTTTTTGATTATTCTTTGCTTTATTTAACTGCTCTGCTGATGAATATGGACTGATCCACACATGTTTCCTCTCCCTTCATGCCTTGTAGCAAAGGGCACTAGAAGAATAGTGAGAGATATCATCTAGGGAAGCAAGGAGGGCCATGACCATAGAGAGGGATAAGCATTCTAGTCTACATGGTGATGGAAGTCATGACCATGGAATTCTAACCATGATAAGGTATCATGCTGGAAGAATTTTTGCAAATGATCTTTTTTTGGCCAGTTTGTATCAACTATATCCATTGTTCATGTTTTCTTTCTGAAATGTTGTCTTTTTTTCACAATGCCTGGCACATAGTAGATAATAAATGTTTATTGATTGATTTTGAATTTCAATATGGCATTATGCTGGCAAGTTCCTGGTTTGTTCATTGCATTCCGGCCCCATTGCTTGGAGCTTCACTCATGAAGAAGTCCATCTCCCAAGCCAAAGAGTCATTGGAGGATGCTTTGCTTCTATATAGAGTCTGTTGGCTCTGTGATTCATACTTTGGAGTTTTCATACTCCTGAAAATCTATTTTTCTTTGTCACCCTCAATATATTTTTATGACATTAATGATGCTGTTCTGGGTGGTTTTGAGTTCCCGGGGCTTCCATTTGGTTTTAAACAAAGTCTGGAGCATAAATATATAATGGGTTCATTTAAAATCAAAATTTTTAGGCTCAACTTTTGTTGAGATAACAAAACTGCAGAGTGACTTAGAGTACATGTAGGCCTTCAGGCCTTTGTATTTAAGAAAATTTGTTCCCCATTTCTACATCACCTTCCCTCTCCTCTCACTTGTTCTCCCAGTAGTAACTGAAAAAATTTCACTAAGAGGGAGATGTTACTATAAATCTCTTATTATGTAGCAAATGATAGAAGACAGAGGGGGTATTAAAACAAGCCTGGGCAAATGAATTCATGTAGAAAGAAGTGATGCATGATGGAAGTTTGG